>NW_028324148.1:3225000-3422500 GCF_054372755.1 Phalangium opilio | reverse complement strand
AGGTTGTCAATAAAACTACTAGTAAATTATTTTTGTTGAAAGTTGGAATTATTGTTGTTGAAAGTTGGAAGTACTCTGGATTTAAGTGAGTATTTGACGTTTTGAATATAAAATGGAGGAAGATAATGTTGAGAGTAAAGATGAAATGCGAAAGCGTAAAGCGAGGGAAAGGATGAGGGCAAAAAGGTCAGACCCTGAGTTTAAGAAGAGAGAAAATGAAAGGAGAAGAGTTTTAGCAGCTCAGAAAAAAGCTAAGGCTGAAGGTGAAGTTTCTAGTACTTCTAGTCTTAATTTGTTTGTTAGTTCTATTGAGTCGCCTGTTGGCCACGGTAGTACTAAGGATAATGTATTAGACGTAAGTTCAGATGAAAGCGCTGTAAGAGTCGGGGTAATTACTACCGACGAATCGATGAATTTAGTTAATAATGAATCGGTTAGTTCTATAATGGTAGCGAACGATGAACAATTACCTTCTACGTCTCATGGCAATGTGTATCCGTTAGAGAGAATGAGAATTTTGAGACAAAATGAAGAGTTTAGAATGAAGGAGGCGCGATCTATGGCAAAAAAGCGTGAGAATGAGTCATATCGTGAAAGGGAAAGTGAGGTTGGTGTACTTACCAAGCGAATGAAAAGGCTTGATGAATGTTATAGAGCAAGCGAAAGAGTTAAGGACCAATTAAGTAAGGCTAGTTAACGCCAAGATTCTGAGTACGTTGAAGCAGAACGTGCTAGTAATCAGTTGAGTAAGGCTAGTAAACGCCAAGATTCAGAGTACGTTGAAGCAGAACGTGTTAAAAATCAGTTGAGTAAGGCTAGTAAACGCCAAGATTCAGAGTACGTTGAAGCAGAACGTGTTAAAAATCAGTTGAGTAAGGCTAGTAAACGCCAAGATTCAGAGTACGTTGAAGCAGAACGTGTGAGAAATCAGTTGGGTATGGCTAGAAAACGCCAAGATTTAGAGTACGTTGAAGCAGAACGTGCTAGTAATCAGATGAGAAAAGCTAGTAAACGCCAAGATTTAGAGTACGTTGAAGCAGAACGTGTGAGAAACAGTCGGCTATGGCTGAAAATCGTGCAAATGTCGAGATTAGGAACTCTGAACGTTCTAGAAACAGATTGTCTGTGGCAGAAAGGAGAGCAAATCCTTTAGTTATAGAGCAGACGTATTTTGATACCATTAAAGAAGGTCCAACGTGGCCATGTGAAGGATGCTCAAATCTTTTTTTTAAAGCATCTGGTAGCTTAGTTAAGTCTGCGGTGTTTTTGGCTGTCCCCGGTATTCACCGTCGTGAGCTGAGTGACAGAGTATTTTTATGCAGTGCTTGTAATAAAGCTGTAAAGAAAAACGAAATACCCAAGTTTTCCAAAGAAAATGGCTTTGAGTTTCCCGAAATTCCGGTAGAACTAGTTAATTTGTCAAATTTAGAGGAAAGAATGATCTCACCACGAATACCTTTTATGCAAATAAGAAGGTTAGGTTGTGATCAACAAAGGGGGATTAAGGGAAACGTGGTCAACGTTCCTATAAATGTAGAGTCTACAGTGTCAGTGTTACCACGGTTACCTCGTGAAACAGATACTATTCAAATTGAGTTTATGAGGAGAATGCAATATAATACACTCTATTTGTATGAAACTGTTAGGCCGAAAAAAATGCACGAAGCTCTTAAGGTTTTGGTGAAAACACAGTTGTATATTAAGCATGATAAGAGTCGATATATTACATCCAATTCCAGAAGAACTTGAATTTATTGTTGACGAAAATGACCGTCAGTTAAATCAAGAAGATATATTAAGGGAAAACCCAGTTGGGTCAGTGAATTTAGCGAACGAAAATGATAGCGATGATATGTGGAATGAAGTCAATGAAGCTAATTTATTATCAGTTGGGAATCAAGACACGTTGTTAGTGTCATTGTCCGATTTCCTTCCGACTAACACCATGCATGTTAAGTTTGCTCCTGGTGAAGGTCAAACGCCAATGTCTTTGCTCTATGACGAGGACGCTGAGGAATTGTCATTCCCCAGTATTTATGTCGGTCAGAAGAGAAACCTCAAGGTTAAAGGTAGGTTTGGGGATATTGCCAAGTGGGAGCTTCGTAATGTTGATCGACGTTGTGCCAAGAATGTCTCAAAATTGTTTTACGCTTTTGTTAAGTTGGAAACAATGAAAGTTAGTGAATCTATACAAGTGTGTATGAGAAAAACCAAGAGAAAAGATGGCTCTAATTACACTGCTGGGTTTTTATCGTCTGCTGGTGCACTCGATTCAATTGTTAAGCAGGATGATGGTTTTAGAGTATTAGAAAATGAGCAGTCCTCGCCTTCATATTGGCAGCATAGGCAGAAAGAGTTAATGGCTATGATTAGGCAGCTTGGTACGGCTACCTTTTTTATAACTTTTTCAGCTGCGGAAGGCAAATGGCCTGAGCTTTTGAACATACTGAGAGTGACCTCAGGTCAAGAACGCTTAGCGGATAATGAAATTAGGAATTTAAGTTTTTCGGAAAAGGCCAAGTTGATTCAGAATGATCCTGTTACTTGTGCTAGATATTTTGACCACCGTTTTCGGGCTCTGCTTAAAGCTTTGCAAAAACTAGGTCCCCTTGGTGTTATTGAAGATCATTACTTTAGAGTTGAAATACAGCAAAGGGGATCTCCCCATCAACATGGGTTGATATGGATAAAAGATGCGCCTAAGCTCAAAGATGATTTGTCGAATGTTAAAGAGGTAGAGGACTTTATTGATAAAGTGATTTCTTGCGCTGGTAAATTGAACGATGATAATGGGGATTTGTTAACGTCTTTGCAAATGCAGAAGCACACGACAACGTGTAAGAAAAAGGTAAATAACAGTTCAGTTTGTCGTTATGGAATTCCATTTCCTCCCATGCCTAGAACTATTGTTTATGATCCGAGTTTAAGAGAACCCGGTACTCTTGACGAAGAACTGAAATGTAAGAGGAATTCTAAAAAATTGAATGAACTTTTGCAATCGAAAGAAAAGGAATTTTGGGCAGTTACGTATGACATAAAAAAGAAAGTTGTTTTATTGAAAAGACACCCTAAAGATACTAGGGTTAATCCGTACAACCCGTGCACTTTGCGCCTTTGGCAAGCGAATATGGACATTCAGTTTGTACTTGATCCTTATGCGTTGGTTATGTATATTGTGTCTTATATAGGAAAATCACAGCGTGGTATGTCAATGCTTTTGCGTGAAGCTGCTAAACGAGCACAGTCAGATAAATGTACGGTAAAGAAAAGTTGAAAGTGATAGCAAATCAGTTTTTGAATGCGCATGAGGTAAGCGCGCAAGGAGCGGCATATAGTGTTTTACAAATTCCTGTCTCTAGATGTAGTCGAGCCTGTATTTACGTTAATACAAATTTGCCCGAAAATCGAGTCCATATTCTCAAAAGCAAAAGTGAGCTTGAACAGTTGTCAGAAGATAGTATGGACGTTTTCGCTTCTGGAATGTTGGACCATTATGTTATAAGGCCAGATGATTTAGAGGCAGTAACGTTAGCTCAATTTGCGACGTAGTACGAGTTTTCCAAAAGTCGTAGAGTTGCGAAAACCCAAAGTCATATTGATGACAGTGAAAACCTTGAAGTTGAATGTGGTAAATGGCTGAAACTGAAAAATGATTCAGGTTTTATTAGAAAACGTGGTCATTCTAAAATTATGCGGTATCGGAGATTCAATTTAGTGAAAGAACCCGAACAGTATTATCGTGAGCAAATAATGTTGTTCTCGCCTTGGCGCGATGAGAGTAGGGACATTTTGACAAAGGATCTGAAATCAGAGTATGAACTTAAACTTGATATTATAAAGGAATGTAGAAAAGAATTTAATAACGAAATTGACGAAGCGGCCATTGAACAGGCTGTCCGAGATTTCGAAAGTGAAGCTATTGAAGTTGATCTTACTAATATTCAGCCTGAATTGGAACATCGAAATGAAATAGATAGATCTTTAATTGTTGAAGATTCTGAATTTCTAATTAATACGGTTCAGGAGTCTATAGGAAATATTACCCGTGATATTCTTGATGGTAATGCGGAAAGAACTATTGCTCCGTCAGTGACGTTAGTCAATGATTCTGAGTACAATGTACTTGTTAGAAAGCTTAATTTGAAACAGAGAGAAATATTTTATGAAGTTCTGCATCATTTAAAATGCAAGGAAACGCGTTTACGGCTATTTGTTACCGGTGGCGCTGGTGTTGGAAAAAGCGTTTTGATAAGTGCCATATTTGAAGCTGTTACTAGATTTTACAATAAGCAGCCAGGGTCTAATCCCTCGGAAGTTAAAGTTTTGCGATGCGCACCTACGGGCAAGGTTGCCTTTAATATAGGTGGCGCTACTTTGCATAGTACCTTTTGTCTACCTGTTAGTCAATTTGCCGGGAATATTTCCAGGCTAGAAAGTGAAACTCTTCACAATTGTAGATTGATGTATGGTCAAGTGAAATTGGTAATTATTGACGAAATATCAATGGTTGGAGCCAAGGTTTTTAATCGAGTTAACGCGAGATTGCAAGAGATAATGGGTTGTCCAGATTATTTCGGTGGTTTATCTGTACTATTAGTTGGAGATTTTAACCAACTTAGACCAGTGCGCGATCATTTCGCTTTTCAAGGTCAAAGTGATACTGACAATCCCTATGCGGCGTTAATTGGTAACCGAATATGGGAGAATTCCAGTTTGCAGAGCTTGAAGAAATTATGAGGCAAAAAGATGACAAAAGATTTGCGGAAGCTTTGAACAGAATGGCTGTGGGAAGTATGAATCAGGATGATATTGACTTTTTTGTAAGTTTAGAAGTGAATAGAGAGCGTGTACCGCCAAAAGAAGCGATACATCTTTTCCCTACTAACGTTGAAGTGAACCAATTTAACGAAGAGATGCTTTTAAACATGAGTACGGAAAAGTCTATTTCCGTTTCAGTAGATGTTGTAAATGGTGATCTTACTAGCGAAGTTAGAAATAACATTCTTTCTCAAGTTCAAACGTTGGCAACGTCTGATACGTATGGTCTGCCTAAAGAATTAACGCTCGCTTGTGGCGCCAGATACATGATGACTAACAATGTTGATACGTCTGACGGACTTACAAATGGGGCAACAGGTTGGTTAAGAAAAATAGAGTACGGCAAAAATAGGCTGGGTGAACAAATTCCGTTTAGGGTATGGATTGAGTTTGCTGATGCTAATGTTGGAAAGTTGTTGAGACAAAAGAGTCATGGGTTATACGAGCAGAATAACTTTAACAAGATTTGGACTCCTGTCGAGAAAGTTACTAAGGCATTCAGTAGAAAATGGAGGCAAAATAATGTTTCGGTCTCTAGGAAACAATTTCCTTTGGTCATTTCTGAGGCTATTACGATACACAAGAGTCAAGGTGATACGTATTCGTCTGTAGTAGTGCATTGTAATCAAAGAAAGAAATTAGAGAGAGCTCATTTATACGTTGCTTGTAGTAGAGCGAGAAACGCCTCTGGTTTGTATATTGAGGGTAAATTTCAAGTTCCAAATGCGCCTAAAAACAAACAAGTTGAATTGGAACTTTAAAGATTACGAGATACGAAGAGTATTGTATTACCGTTCTTGAAAGAACAAGTTTACATTTATCTTCATAATGTACAGTCCTTAAACGCACATTTGGAAGATATTTTAGCAGACAGTACCGTAATAAGAAATGCCCACTTATTATGCTTTGTTGAAACGTGGAAGAAGGAAACCGATGAGTTTCTTGTGCCATCCTTTAAGGAAGTGGGCGGTATTTATCTGCCAAGAACGGCACGTAGAATTGCTTTTGGTTCTTCCATTTATTTAAAAGATACACCCGAAAATGTAGTTAACGATTTAGAAAATAGGGTTTTGCGAAGCGATAGACCTTTCAGAAATTCGCATGTGGAACGCTGTTGGTTAGATGTTTCCATTGAAGATGAACCGATGAGTGTTGTGTTGTTATACAAATCGCCCGGAGCGAGTTTGAGATTAGTGTTTGAGGATTTTAATCCGTTATTCGATATTAGATATGATGCCTCTGTTCCAACAGTTGTTGTGGGAGATTTCAATATAAACTTTTTAAAAAGTAAAACGGCACTGAAGATGTTCTTTGATTCCTTTGACATAACTCTTCTCCCTGGTCTTGAAGAGAAAGTTTCAACTGACTATCATTGCCAGTTAGATTTCGCGTTCGGAAACAAACTTTTTCGAGACAGATTCGAAGCTTCTTACAGGGAATGTTATTATTCGTACCACAAAGGTATATGTTTTACCAGGAAAACTATATTTTAAAGCTTAACTATTAGACCTCTATTTGAATTTATATTGTAATATTCCTGTGTGGAATAACAAAATCTGTGTAAATTCAAATGGAGATGTTCTTAAATAGAATAAAGAAATGTGTGCGCATTCCTGTGTGGAATAAAGAAATGTGTGCAAATTCACAATAAATTATTCATGTGTGAAATAAAGAAACGTGTGCAAATTCACAGTACATTATTCGTGTGTGAAATTAAGAAATGTGTGCAAATTCATAGTACATTATTCGTGTGTGAAATAGAGAAACGTGCAATTTCACAGTACATTATTCATGTGTGAAATAATGAAATGTGTGCAAATTCCCAGTACATTATTCCTGTGTGAAATAAAGAAATGTGTGCGAATTCAAATTGCAATATTCCTGTATGGAATAAAGAATTCTGTGTGAATTCAAATTGCAATATTCCTGTATGGAATAAAGAATTCTGTGTGAATTCAAATTGCAATATTCCTGTATGGAATAAAGAATTCTGTGTGAATTCAAATTGCAATATTCCTGTGTGGAATAACAAAATCTTTTTGGGGGGGGGGGGTTGGGGCTGTTTACAAATTACTTAACATGGACAGGGTTGGAGGTTGTTTGAGTCACTGTTTCTAATTGTTACTCTGGGAGGTGGGAAGGGTATGGGAAATTTTATGTAACAAATTGTATTTTGACACAAAAACCTAATAGCACATTTAAAGAGAGTTAAAATTTATAGTGGAAGGCATTCCCATTGAGGATTACTAGTACAATTTCCAGTATGTTCTTTTGATTAAGAGGAAAAATAGACGAGAAAGCTTTAGTATCAAAATGTTAGTACATTTGCTAGCATACAAGAGGTCGAAACTGTTTGTTACGTAATTAAGGGAGAGTTCTCGATTGTTACTTTTTGTTCCAAGGGGGAGGTGTAAGATGGCTATTAAACATTGGGATCAGAAGGTTTTTTACGTTATAGACCATTCCTGTAATTGCTTGTAGAGAAACCAACGCGCAGGGGCGGAGGGTTCCTTCCGACCAGACAAGTGGCAACGCCAGATGGAGAGCGAGTTTACAACACGATCCGGGAGGCTAGGTAACTCGCACTGCTTCTAGTGGTGCTTCTTGACGCACCCTTACGCCCTGTTAAGTTCTCTTTAAACATGTCAATAATGAATGGGCACCAATGAACGTTGTTGTCTATTAACATCTGTTGTCTAGAACTCTAGATATATGTAAATATCAGGATTTCGTAATAATTATGGATATGACTCTTAGTGGATTCAAAATTCATGTGCGGAATAAAGAAAACTCTGTGAATTCAAATTTCAATATTCCTGTGTGGAATAACGAAATCTGTGTAAATTCAGATTGCAATATTCCTGTGTGGAATAAATGAATCTTATTGGGGCTGTTCACAAATTACGTTACAAGAACAGGGTTTTATCAAAAGTGAATAGATATATGCAAAAAGTACACTTCATTAACAATTCCCTGCCTTTGACTGTAGACGATATGTAAACTGAGAAGCAAACTACAATCCGCTTAACCGATTACATGATTTAAACAATCAGGGAAGAGCCTCTTGATGTCATAGGTGTTTAGAAAGTAGTACATGATGCTGGCGATCCTAACATTCATTTTTGGTACTAGAGCTAGCATCTGATACTTTATGAGCCTATTCATGGCTTGTTCCCTGTGCCACGGTCGGGAAGGTAATCATATGCAGAGGGGGGTCGACACTATTCTGAGATGAAGGAGGACTTCTCATATTACATGGCATGAGCAAGTTTCAACGAAGTGTACTTTTTGTTTTTATATCTATGTACTTTGGGTTTAATCAGTGAACGCATTTCCATTGAGTATTACCAGTACTATGTACAGAATATTTAGAGGGGAATAGACGAGAAAGCTTTATAGCATCAAAGTTCTAGTATACAAGGGGTCAATTATGTTCGTTACGTAATTAAGGGGGAGAACTCTCCCGATTGTTACTTTTTGATTCCGGGGGGGGGGTTTAGTGGTAATGTAATTATGCTATTGAAACGCTTTCAGGTCTTTTTTGGTTTCCTGGCTGTACCTACTTTGAGTCTTGTATCAATTAACGTTGTTGTTGTCTATCAAGTTCTGTTGTCTAGATGTATGTATATGTCAAGATTTTGTACTAATGAAGAATTTCTGATCGAGTGTTAAAGGATTAAAAATGGACAAATTGCGTTTAATTGTCACATTTCTTACTGCTTTAGTCAATGTGTTTACAATATGTTGAACCACTCGACTCGTGGGTGAGTTTGAATGACACAAGTAACATAGTTTTTTGTTATTCACGTATATTCAAGAAGCTCGTTTGCGAAAACTGAAATGCAAACCTGCTCCAAAAAATGACGTTCGCTGCCATTTCCCAAACGATCCCGTTTAGTAAGTCTTGGTGGAAAACTGAGCTTCGGGCAAAGTCACTGGATGTGTGGCATGAAGTGACGTTCACTGCCATTTCCCAAACGATGCCGTTTATTAAGTCTTGGTGGAAAACTGAGCTTCGGGCCAAGTCCCTGGATGTGTGGCATGAAGTGACGTTCACTGCCATTTCCCAAACGATCCCGTTTAGTAAGTCTTGGTGGAAAACTGAGCTTCGGGCAAAGTCACTGGATGTGTGGCATGATGTGACGTTCGCTGCCATTTCCCAAACGATCCCGTTTAGTAAGTCTTGGTGGAAAACTGAGCTTCGGGCAAAGTCACTGGCTGCGTAGAGCAAAGTAACGTTAACTTCCATTTCCCAAACGATTTGCTTTCTTGAAGGGAAATTTGTCAGATTTTCGAACATATAATTATCAAATAAAAGTAGCATTGGTGTAATTGTAAAATCTGCTAGGCATTTTGTCTTCATGAATGTGTGTCAATTCTGGAATATTTTCATGATACATCGACTATTGCAGTAAATTACTTGTGACTCCCTTATACGATATGACAGTGTCTTTAATCCGTTAATGCAGGGTCAGAAATTCGTAATTATTTCAAGCGAAACACTCACACTAGAGAACAGAACTTATCAGACAGCAACAATTATCAGGGCTTTATTATTGGTTTCTTTAAAATATGCGTTTCAGTTACGTAGTTACAACTTAGTTATTTAATTTTCTATGTTGGAAATTTGTCTTAGTTATTTAATTAACAATGTTGGGAATTTGTCTTAGTTATTTAATTATTGATACTAAAAATTATATGACTGTTACTTAATTACTGATGTTGAGAATTGATGACTCCGTTACTTAATTATTGATGTTGAGAATTGATGACTCCGTTACTTAATTATTGATGTTGAGAATTAATGACTGTTACTTAATTATTGATGTTGAGAATTAATGACTGTTACTTAATTATTGATGTTGAGAATTTATGACTGTTACTTAATTATTGATGTTGAGAATTTATGACTTTGTTACTTAATTAATCATGTTGAGAATTTATGACTTTGTTACTTAATTAATCATGTTGAGAATTTATGACTTTCTTACTTAATTACTGATGTTGAAAATTTATGACTTTGTTACTTAATTACTGATGCTGAAAATTTATGACTTTGTTACTTAATTACTGATGTTGAAAATTTATGACTTTGTTACTTAGTTATTGATGTTGAGAATTTGACTTTGTTACGTGGTTAAAGCGTTGAGCGCTATACTTATGAGGATCAGTTTGCTAAACTAATACGAAAAAAAATATGAATATTAATAAATATAAATTAAAATTCACGCAATTGCGTTGTTCTTTTCCATTGCTACGATTCGAACCTTTTGTATACTACCGATTTGAGTAAGGCGAAACAACAGGCGTTCTGACTAATACTTCAATAATAGTCAGTCTCTCAAGAATGTTTAATTGTTCTTTTTTAAAACGATGTGACGCGCAATTAGGCAAATAACTAAAGAATAAAAAATCTAATATTAATTATATTTTTTTTAGTATTTAAGATAATCTTGTTTCTTTACTCAAAATTAATAAACAAAGAGTTAAATAGCAGTCTATGTTTTTGTCTGTGTGTGTGCGTCCGTCCGTTGTTACACTAGTGCGCCGCGTTAGCAGTTCGTCTTCTGTAGATATGTAAAGAAATCCTATAAAACCTTTATATTTGCTTTTGTCCTAATATAAAATGATTATAGGGATTTTTTTGTAATTTCGAAGAATTCACGTAGTTTTGTAACTATAAAGCTCTGTTTCATTTTGATATTCAAAAAAAAAACATTTTTTATATTTTTATTTGAAATGGCTATTTATATATTACTTAAGCTATACTACAACTACTAACCTTGCTTTAGAGATTAGAAAATAAAGCTAAAGCATATCCTAATTGGGTGTAAAATGTCGTCTGCTTTACTGTATATGCGCTTTGCCTTCAATACTGCTTTAATAATTCGTAAATTTTAACATAAAAAGAGAAATAATTCCATAATTAATTAAGTTAAGTAGTTCTCCTCCTGACTCGGAGAGGTAATATTTTGGTTTTCCCAACTTGTTATATTATTATTTGAAATAGTTGTTTATATATTACTTAAGCTATACAACATCTGTATATTAACGTTGGAAAACTACATGCGGGTTAGACATAAACGTTTTCAATCTGAACGCGTTTGAAACATAATCGTTTTCAATCTAAACGCGTTTGAAACCTTAACGTTTTCAAAACAAACGCGTTTGAAACATAAACGTTTTCAATCTTAACGCGTTTCAAACATAAACGTTTTCAATCTTAACGCGTTTCAAACATAAACGTTTTCAATCTTAGCGCGTTTCAAACATAAACGTTTTCAATCTAAACGCGTTTCAAACATAAACGTTTTCAATCTAAACGCGTTTGACACATAATCGTTTTCAATCTAAACGCGTTTGAAACATAATCGTTTTCAATCTAAACGCGTTTCAAACATAAACGTTTTCGATCTAAACGCGTTTGAAACAGATACTTTTTCAATCTATGCGCGTTTGAAACATAAACATTTGCAAACTACACGCGTTTGAAAAATAAAAATTCCACAACTAAACGCGTATAGGCTGGGTTCGTGTTTCAAAAGGCGTTGCATTTTCCCGTTTAGGAAAACGTTTAGAATCTAAACATCGTTTTTTCTGTGTATATAAATCGAAGTCCTGACTGATTGATAATCAACGCCCAGCCCAAACCGCTTGCCCTAGGAGGCTGAAAATTTGCAGGAACGTTACTCGTAAGTAGAAGGCGTGTACTAAGAAATATTTTTCCTATCCGCCGCCATCTTAATAAATGGCGCCCAGAAATGTAAAAAATCTTCTCTAAGCAACAAAGTTCGCGCGTTTCAACCGATTTCACAAATATTTACTACACTGGTTTTTTTTACCGATAGACGGGCTGAATGGTCTTTTGGGTTCGATTTGTTGCCATCTTTTTAAATGGCGGCCAGTAATTTAAAAAAAACCTTCTTTATGGAATACGGCCCGCGTGAAAAGTAATAAAAAACGTCCCGACGGGCTGACGGGCAACGCCGAGTGCCTTCGCTCCTAGGGTGCTACAAAAAAATTAGTCATCAGTAAAATCTACCCATTCTTTATATCATTTTGATGAAAGTTCTTATTACATGCGAGCGACGCCGAGGGCAACAGATAGTTTAAATCTAAAAGTAAAGGCGTTTGATAATTTCAAGTCAGTTTACTTCTAAGCATTTCTGATAAGGAATTCTTGAATCTTGGATACTCTCGAAGCGTAATTCCAATATTTTTATAACCCAACCACTCATATTAAATAAAGCACATATTGCCTTTTTTGGAGGAATGTTTGCGGAACTTGGAATTTGGTTTTAATATATAACAATACATCTACCACCGCCTCCTATATGTAATCCAAGCCCGTGCACGGCGAAATTTTTAGGGGGGACATTATGTTGTATAGGAATTCCATTTTATCCCAATAGGTTGCGGAATTTATCCGAGATTCAAAATAATGGTTGTGTTCGCACAATACATTTTCTTCGACTAGTTGGACAACCTTGACTAAAGTGATATATCATGATTAATTTGAAATAGTCCAAGATTAAATTCAGTACATAGTAGGGGAAAATCTTGAAATTGAATAGGAAAAATTGGAATTTGAGATGCAAATTAAGGGTGGAAAAAGGATTTAAATATTAAAATCATATGAATTATAGGAAAGTGATTAGGGAAGTTTTAGGATTATTGATTAGTAAATTTTAGGATTATTGATTAGTAAATTACCAATCGTATGGTTTCGTCTAATATTTTATGCTGCAAAGGGTTGCTTTCAAAACGACTTTGATTATTTTTAATGCGAATATGTTAGGTTAGGTTAGGTTAGGTTATGTTAGGTTTGGTTTGGTTAGGTTAGGTTATTTTTGGTTAGGTTTGGTTAGGTTAGGTTATTTTTGGTTAGGTTAGGTTATTTTTGGTTAGGTTAGGTTATTTTTGGTTAGGTTTGGTTTGGTTTGGTTAGGTTAGGTTAGGTTAGGTTAAATAATTTTCCTACCAATTAATGTGAAGTGTTATTCTAAATTTATTATATTTTTCTGCTAAATCCACGAGAAAGTTCGTGTTTTATAAATCATTTAACTATGGTACGCCTTTTCCAAAATATTGATGCTTAGCTTCATTGACTTCTCAAATAATATGCCTTTTCCAAAACATTACTGTTATGTTATGTTAGGTTAGGTTTGGTTAATAATATTTTTTAAATCATTTAGCTATGGTACGCCTTTTCTAAAATATTGATGTATAGCTTCATTGACATCTCAAATAATATGCCTTTTCCAAAACATTACTGTTATGTTAGGTTAGGTTTGGGTTGGTTAGGTTAGTAATATTTTATAAATCATTTAACTATGGTACGCCTTTTCCAAAATATTGATGCTTAGCTTCATTGACTTCTCAAATAATATGCCTTTTCCAAAACATTACTGTTATGTTATGTTATGTTAGGTTTGGTTTGGTTAGGAGGACGTCTCTTCCTCTTTGGAGCGGTTATACACTTCAAGTAAGTGTATCCCTTATGAAATGAAAAAAATAAATAATTAAAACCCTCAAATTCTACTCTATTTGAGTCTTTTTGGGTATGCAATATTGGGTTAATTGGAATAGGAGAACTGGAAATTGGGTGAAACGGGGGTAACCTGTTCGACCACCAAACAGAAAATACAAGATTCAGGAGGAAAGAATAAAACAACTAAAAAGGAAACTGGATGCGGGGAGAAAAACTCCATTTGAATATCTAGAAATCATAAAATGGAAATTCAAACTAAACTGAATATTTAAAACATATCATTGTTAATAAAACAAAAAATTCTCTTTGAATTTATTAACATGTGTTTTATGCTGAATTGGGAGAAAAGAAATTGGGGGAAAAGACATAGTGTTGGGTCAAATGGGATTGGGAGAAACGGTTTGGGTTAAATGGGAGTAAATCTTTTTCTAGTAGTTCTAGAAAAAAATTCACCTTGAAGAACTTTTAAAGGGATAGAATATTTTACTTTATACTTTTCTTTTAGAAGATTCAAATACTCATATATCTGAAAACATTTTGCTTGATCAGTTTAAATTTTTATATTTTAAAATTGGAAATATTGCTAAGAAGAAAAACATTGGCCTTTTCATTGTGATTTAGTTATTAGTGTCGAAAGATCTGTAGATTGATCGTGATCTCTTGAGAACTATACAACACGTAAATTTTTAAAACTTCGAAAACTTTACAATTAACGAAAACGTTTTTCTGTTCATTTTATTCTCCTTATAGGACCGAATTCTCAACCCAATTGAAAATGTTTGAAAGAAAACAAAATGAAAACGTGTTCTATTTTTAAAATTATGCATATCTTTCATGTTAAATTATTTTTACTGAAGTAATTTTGGTGAAAAAACTAAGATAAGATATTTGTCAAATAATTGATGTGTTATAATCATGTTTTCAAAATGGAAAATTTGAATATCTGCTACTTCTACATTATCTTTTACAGTTTCCCGTATTTGTCAACAATGACATTTTTTACTTTCGAAGCTTTGTAAAAATTTCAAATTATTAAAGTTCAACGCAGAAATTCTCACCGAGTTGACGTAGAGGTGCAAAGTCCGCCCAACTTGGGCGAGCGTCAATCCCCTCCACCCTCCCCTCCGGTCCGTGATATTTAAGCGCCGCCACTTAGGCGCTGGTTATTTAGGCGCCACCATTTAGCCGCCAAGACAATTAGGCGCCGTGACATTTAGGCGCCGTGACATTTAGGCTCCGCGACATTTAGGCGTCGAGAAATTTACGTGCCAATAATTTTTCCATTATTTCTTTTAAAAATCCGTAATGACCTCTCAATTTGGCAGCCCGTGTATTGTCTCTGTGCGTCACTGCATGACTATGTTCGCAATCCCCATTAAAGGACACGAAACATTACTTGTTTTTACAAAACAATCCTAAAATAATAAAAAAAAACATAACCTAACCTAACCTAAGTTGAGAAGTCAATGAAAATAGACAACAATAATTTGGTAAAGGCATATTATTTTGGGAAGTCAAAGAAGATAAACAATGATTTTGAAAAGGCATATTATTTTAGGAAGACAAATTAAATAAACAACAATAATTTGGAAAAGGCATATTATTTTGGGAAGTCAATGAAGATAAACAAAAATTTGGAAAAGGTATATTATTTTAGGAAGTCAAAGAACAAAAACAACAATAATTTGGAAAAGGCATATTATTTTGGGAAGTCAATGAAGATAAACAACAATATCTTGGAAAAGGCATATTATTTTGGGAAGTCAAAGAAGATAAACAATAATTTTGAAAAGGCATATTATTTTAGGAAGTCAATGAAGATAAACAACAATATCTTGGAAAAGGCATATTATTTTGGGAAGTCAATGAAGATAAACAACAACATCTCGGAAAAGGCAAATTATTTTGGGAAGTCAAAGAAGATAAACAATAATTTGGAAAAGGCATATTATTTTGGGAAGTCAATGAAGATAAACAACAATATCTCGGAAAAGGCATATTATTTAGGGAAATTAATAAAGATAAACAACAATATTTTGGAAAAGGTATATTATTCTGGGTAGTCAATGATGATGAACAACAATATTTTAGAAAAGGCATATTATTTTGGGTAGTCAATGAAGATAAACAACAACATGGTTAAGTCTGATGACAGTTGAGTAAAAAGAATTTAGCCTAAAAGTACTTGTCATGTTGCTTTGTTAAATATCTCAAATCTTTCACGAAAATTTTACGGCAATGTCGCGGCGCCTAAATGTCTCGGTGCCAAATTGTTGCGGAGCCTAAATGTCTCGGTGCCTAAGTGGCGGTGCCTAAATGACCGGCGCCTAAATGTCGGCGCACAAATGTCCCGTTCCGCTCTCCTTCCGCTGCGAAACTGCGTTTGTCGGCGTTGTGAAAGGTTGCCCACCGATAACGAAAAGCTGAGATTTCAGGCTTATGCTAATCTTTGTCTAACCCTCTTCGGGTTTCTTGGCCTAGGCAACAGAATGGTTTTGCCGGCCTGTTGTGTCGGGCGAATTCGTAGCGAGTTCCCCAGTCCGGATGGCGTGTATCGCGGCTTTCAACCCGGAAGATTTCCAGCATAATTTATCCAATTTAAACTGTATATATTTTCTGTTTTTGGTGTATATATAAAAGACGCATCGTACCGTGCTCAAAGGAAGGGAACTATAATAGTAAGTTTAAGAATATCATTTAAATGTGCTAGATGTAACGATTATCTTATTTTAAATGATAGGGGGCCCTACATATTTTATATTTTATTGAAAGAAGAATTACCGTAAACATTTTAATACTGTTTAGGGTAGGGCATGGAGGGGTTATTTACCAAACTTTTCTGTACGCATATTAATTCAAAGATCGAGGCGCTAGTCACTCATTAGGGTAGGGCATCGAGGGGTTATTAAACACTCAGATTTTCTGTACTTCTATTAAAGGGGAACTCTGCTCGGTTGGCGCCCCTTTAGTGAAACTTTCCTGTGTAGCTCCAAACGCCGAGAAAATGTGCTGCCGCCTAGGCGAAAAAACTTGCAACTCAGTTTATTTCTAACGAATTTTCTAGGTTCGCCAAACCCCCCCTCCCCCATGGATGATGCCCGCGCAATGTGACCGTTGATGGTAGGGATAGCTTAACAATGTTAAACGGGGGGACGAAAAAACGCCAGACTGGGTTTTCTTTTTGCCCCTATATATAGTAGTGGCACTCCATGTTAATTTCTCATAGAGCGTAACGTAGCCAAGGGCAGGGAGGTGCCATTACTCTATAGTCTTACTGCCATGATTATCATGGGGACTGCGTTACCAAGAAGGGGTTCGGAGTTTTAAGAGGGCAAAGGTTTAAACTGAAACCCCCTAACATTGCAATACTATTAAGTTTTTTCTCTGTAAGAAGGAGGTACCTCCCCCCCCCTTTTTTTTCAAATAAGGGCAGGGTAGCTTCGACCACCTGAATAGTTTGACAACCTATCACCTATAGTTGATTCCTTTATTCCCTTTTCCCAATGCCATACACACGCCTTTCAATCCATTTTCTCACTCTCTATGTGCTAAATAGAAAGGTCTTTTATAAAGATTCACTATTTTTTTCGATTCGATATTTTTAACTTAAAATGAAACTATGGAGACAAATATCTATACTCCTGTTTATCCGCACTTGAGAAACCACTTGCCATTATATATTGGCTAATGCTCCTCAACTTTTACAATACTGTCAAGTGAGGTCGAACAAGAGTATATAATGAGCATTTTTATTTATTTCTTGGAAAAACTGAAAAAGTACATTGGTTTGAACGTTCTTCAAACGAAAGGGACGTGATCCTTCTTTATATCCTGTGAACACCTGACGTGAAATGATTTGGTTATCCCGATCTAATTCCTTATATCGTGTGATAATTGCGAAGTGTTTCGAACATACTTCTTTCTGAAATGAAATGACTCGTTAATCGCTTTACAATTACCTTTGCCATGTGTAATTGGCGAGTTGTTCTGGGTACAAGTGGCGATTAAATAATGTTATAATCACTGCAGTAACCATAATAGTGAGTAGCCCCTCGACGAGACTGAATTCTATCTCCATTTCTTCGGTGACCACATTCCAATGCACCTAAACATTTCTTTTATCTCCTTTTAAAATAATGAACGAATGAACTTGTATTCAAGGTAGAAATGTCAGAACCGGCCGATATTATGGGTGTGTTTGGGAAGCACTAGCCACCCGGAATTTCACTTTAAAGCAGAGTTGATACTAAGAAAAGAGTAGGAAAACCTCAATTACCCTCCCGAAATTAACACCATCCGCCAAGACTGAGAAATGGTATACATTCATGGATCTGGAGGGAATTCTTAGAACCCAAACAAAAATAAAACCACATTTCTGGTTTACAGACCCCTTTACCTACAAACTATAGAAAATTTCGGAATATAAATACTGAGTAACCAACCCACAAGGGAGAGGCGGCCATTGGGGTATTCTCCCTCGCGCCAAGAAGAGACGTCAGAAAGAGCCCGAGTTCACTGCTCGCGGGAGGCTAGCCAACTCGCACTGAATATAGCGGGGTTTCTTGGCGCCAAGGAGGATACCGCAATGGTACCGTATTTAATTTCCGAAATGGTCTATACGGTAGGTAGCAAGGCGGATTTATAAGAGAGGAGGTTCAGAGTCAGACAAAATGCACGTAGTCCGCAGTTCATAAAATTACACTGTGGCGTTCCCCAGTTACCATGATTACCACGACCCCCTCACGGCAAGAGAGCGTACGTTCTCGCCCATGCGTTCAAGCCCCCTTTTTCTAGCCTCATCAGCTTGTTTATAATTTTGAATATTCCTCGTTTGCAAGAACGATCACGTGACGTGCGCCTTTACCAACGGCTTACGCGCCGATGCATGTTTTTATTTCCACATTTCCAAAACGAGTCTTCTCTCTTATTCATCCTCCTTGCTTTTAGCGAGCCGGCACAAAAATTTTCCAACACCATCACACCCTAATACCCCACTCAAAAGTAACGAAGCAAGTACCACTCCATACTACCCCTTAATGCCAATAAGGATGAATACATACATCTCCTTTGCTAATTACCACCTGGTATTATCTATCATTCGATGTTGCTAACAAAGACCAAAATTATTTTGCAATGTGCTAAGGTTGTACAATACCCAACAATGGTCTAAGGCTGTGCAGTGCATGACGCATAAGTTTTTTCTCCTTTCCTAAATCGTAGAAAATGTCTTTAGCCTACCTATTCTCTCCCAAACCTGTCTCGATTTATAGATACAATAGTTTGAAGCGCTACACCCTTTCCCTCTTGAAGCTGCCAGTTTAACAGCTCTATGATTAGACACGGTTATACGAGAAAGAATCACAACATTGTATAGAAAACCCTGGTTGCTAAAGGCTTGTCTGTACACATGTACAGGTACACAAACTGGTTCTGATGTTGTAAGACTGAAGTCAGGCCCGATATAGAGTAATGGCAGTACTACCTATGCAAACGGCATTCCTCCTATCTCTTAGCTCAGTGTCATGCCCCTACTGGGCGCGTACAGTATCCTCTCTTACAAAAGCGCGCCCAGAGGGAGGGATACACGGTTTTCACCCCTCTCTACCACCATTAGTCTAAAAAGTTTTTATAAATACGAAGTTTGAAAAAATATTGTAACTATTGCGACTGTCCACTTAAAATATCGCGAGTGTCCACTTAAAATAACGCGAGTGTCCATTTAAAATATCGCGAGTGTCCATTTAAAATATCGCGAGCGTCCATTTAAAATATCGCGAGCGTCCATTTAAAATATCGCGAGCGTCCATTTAAAATATCGCGAGCGTCCATTTAAAATATCGCGAGCGTCCATTTAAAATATCGCGAGCGTCCATTTAAAATATCGCGAGCGTCCATTTAAATTTTGCCAAGCGTCCAGTAACCCAGTTCAATTTCATTTTGGTTCTCCCAGTGTTGCTAAGCCAAGAGGCTGCAGGGAGAAAGGCTACAGTTCAGTTTGACCATCTTGGCTGACGTAAAATGCCTCACAATCAAAACATGGCACTGAAGATAAAGCTGAGAGAGGGAGCAACAAGTATGAGGTGATAAATGAACGAAGAGAGTATGAGGTGATAAATGAACGAAGAGAGTATAAGGTTTCATTAAAGGGAGCCAGACAAACACTATTGCCATAGGAGGAGCAGCCATTTCTCTACTTAAGAGGCATGATAAACTTATGTTATTGATTAAAGGATTAGTGCCAATCTCCTGATTCTATGAGATTCTGAGATCTTATTTGGCCTTAAGTCTTGGGCGTCATTAAACAAATCTTGAGCCAAAAAATTACCGTATGTAATTAACACGCGAGGATAGTGTAACAAAAGTCCAAATGGCTATTTTTTCTAAAAATAGAAGGCGAAAAAAATGATCTGATGTTTAAAAGTAATTACCATTTCTTAGCCCGAACCCGCATGGGATTGGTTCAATCAATGCCATTGGGGTAAGGGTAAGGGTTTCTGGCTAGCAGTGGTCTCTAAACATGGCGAGACAGTTTCCACGGATGTGTATTGTAGGAGTAGAGACTAGGCCTCTAGGGCCTAGACATAACCGTACTAGTGCTCCGCGCACAATTTTCGCACATACCTAGCCTATGTATACAATCTCTGACGTCATGTGTTTTAAAGAAGGCGTCGTTTTCTTCTTTCCTGGCCTAATTCTTAGAATATTTTCCACATTATCTCTATATCTATATAAATCAAAGTCCTGACTGACTGACAGACTGACTGACTGATAATCAACGCCCAACCCAAACCGCTTGCCCTAGAAGACTGAAAATTTGCAGAAACGTTACTCATAAGTAGTAGGCGCGTACTAAGAAAGATTTTTCCAATCCGCCGCCATCTTAAAAAATGGCGCCCAGAAATGTAAAAACTCTTCTCTATGCAACAAAGTCCGCGCGTTTCAACCGATTTCACAGATATTTAGTACACGGGTTTCCTTTAACCTATAGACGGACTGAATGGTCTTTTGGGGTTCTATTTGTTGCCATCTTTTCAAATGGAGGCCAGAAATTTTAAAACCCTTCTTTAAGGAATAATGTTCGCGTGAAAAGTAATAAAAAATGTCCCCTCTGGCCGACGGGCAACGCCGAGTGCCCTCGCTTCTGGGGGGCTACAAAAATATTAGTCATCAGTAAAATCTACCCATTCTTTATATCATTTTGATGGAAGTTCTTATTACACGCGAGCGACGCCGCGGGTAACAACTAGTAGTTAATATAAATAGAAAAGATAGTAAAAATAAAAATTTAAATAAGATTTGCAAACGCTTGAAAAACTCCCGTCACTCGGACTCGATACACAAAAGACCAAGGCTTAATCAAGGATTATTTAAAATAGACATTTTAATTTAAATAATCCTTGGCTTAACCCTTCTCAACGTCCGTAGCTCGCGGCCATCTTTCATGTTTACATGGGCTCGCCTAAATTTGGAGGGAGGGTCAAAATTCATACCCCCTTTGTATGGACAGGGTTCCTTCTTCTTAAAAGTAAGCCTTGGTCCGTATATTCTCAAATGGCGTTATCTACCAATGAAATAAATGCACATTCAAAGACCAAAATGGTGTATCATCCGCTAAGCAAAGGGATCAAGTATTTTTTTAATATGATTCGATAATCACAAGCTAGACTGCGTTCAACCTGATTATGTAGAATATTTTCCTAATGCATTCTCTCTGTTTTTTTTTTGGTACAGGTTTTTTGAAGTCATTAACGCGATTAATTGTGCAGAGCAACCAGTTAACCAGCTTACCTAGAGCCATTGGTCACCTGTCCAACTTAACCTTCCTGAGTTCGGGAGAAAACAATTTGAATTACATACCTGAAGAAATAGGAACGCTGGAAAAGCTAGAGTCACTCTACATAAACGATAATCCTAACCTTCACAGTCTGCCATTTGAGCTTGCTTTGTGCACAAATCTGCAAATAATGAGTATTGAAAACTGTCCATTGTCTCAAATACCCCAGGATATTGTCAATGGAGGACCATCTCTTGTCATTCAAGTCAGTTTCA
Source organism: Phalangium opilio (assembly GCF_054372755.1). Classification (NCBI taxonomy): domain Eukaryota; kingdom Metazoa; phylum Arthropoda; class Arachnida; order Opiliones; family Phalangiidae; genus Phalangium; species Phalangium opilio. Next base: position 3,401,142 of record NW_028324148.1, on the reverse strand, counting down.
CTTTTTACCTCTACATTTTTATTATTACCATAAGATATGTTCCATAAGTTTGTCACTGGTTTCAAACTGGAGCTTGTCACGAAGTGAGGGAGGTAGGTCATAGATTCTTGTGGGTAAAATAGTAGTATTACCCCTCCACGGATTTTTAAAAGTTTTTACTCATTTCTGATAGTAAATGAGGTGAGGAACACGATGCCGTTAAAAATTTCCACCGCAAATGATTTTGAATTTTTCTTTTTTTTTTCTTTCAAAATTTGCCAATATACTATATGAAAATTGAAATATTGTTGGAAAAGGACAAATCTAATAGAAACCTAACCTAACCTAACCTGAACCTAAAATATCCCAAACATAATCTAAACAAGTGTATGCGCCCCAAATATCAAATATAAAAACAGCCATAAGTAATATGTGCTACTTTTTTTTTTTTTTTTAAATCATTTGCGGTGAAAAATTTTGACGGCATCGTGTTCCCCACCTCATTTACTATCAGAAATGAGTACAAACTTTTAAAAATCCGTGGAGGGGTAATACTACCATTTGGCCGATTCTTGTAAAGCGACGCCTGGCGAGGCACTGTCAAAGGCTTAGTACAGGATAAATAGGAAGATGGATTGGTAAAACCGCGTGTAGTGAATTCTCGCTTGTCGTTCTCGAATTAGCTCGAGCTGTAAAGCAAGTAGTCCACTAAGCCTTGCGAAACCGTATCGTTAACGTAACGTAACGTAACGTCACGTATCCAAATACGAACAGAACGCCATCTGATAACGTTTCTTAAACAATGCTTTCGGACTTAGGTAATGGGCGCCCTGTTTCGGATGATTTACGAACTTAAAACGGTAACGAAACGGTTTCGCAAGGCTAAGTGGACTACTTGCTTTAGTCTCTATAGCACTACGAAGTATAGGAAGTGTCATACTAATGGAACATATCTTATAAACTTATGCTATGTATATGGTAATTGACACTTATTAGGAGTGAGTGCCAGCTTCTACGCTACAGCTGCTAGCATTCTGTTTTTGCATTTAAAGCAGAGCTCTCCTACATTGGTGCCCCATGTACGCTATTTAGTCTACTGACCCTTTTATACGTTGAGTCCTTGACAAAGGGAAGAACCAATCTGAACTCATGTGTATGGGCTGAGCTAAAACTAGCCTTAGCAAGCTTATCCTTCTGGGCAGCTGGAAAGAAAGGGCGCCAACGGAATGTGGAGGGAAATGAGAAACTGAATTGCCAAATTGTTTTTTTGGGGGAATTGTGAATGGGGGATCATTAAATCTCTACATAATAATATGTGACTAAAGGCCTTCTCAGACGGTACAACATTTGACCCAACTACACAAACCCACCTAGATTACTCAACTCAAGCTCACTTATCCAAATGAGTCAAAAACTTGTATCGTCTAAAAGGTCTTTACATAAATTGCCGACTTAATAACTCAGATGAGTTAATTATTAAAGGGGCTGGCCGGAGCTGTTGCGGTGAAGGGGGGGGTCAAACTGTTGGTTAGCATATTGCTTACCCACCCACCGCGACGGTGGCGCCATTCCTTATGTCCAAAGAGCTGGATTTTTCCCCCTGAACTAAGGGCGGTCTCCCCCCAACAGCGCCGGTGAGCCCCTTTAACTTGCCACGATATATCTATGTAGCCATTGATTAACTAACGCTAGGGATTGTTCACTACCTGTGTTTCCCATGTATTGCTATTGCCAACTACATGTTCCGAATCATTGCTTGATTCCCCTCTTCATTCCCCCAATTTATTGGACCAAAACGGATGCAGATATAGCGCCATCTCTAGACAAAATAAATAGAAAAGATGGCGGCGTTAGGGCGTATTTGAATTTTGACGTCATAGAACACGTGATATTTGGTCCAATTTTCTTATAACTTCCTGTTAGGGATAGTAGGTGCTGCTAGGGGGCGTTTGGAACATGCATGCTTTATCTTTTGGGGGGAACGAACTATCCCTAGCGTTAGTTAATCCACGATGTAGCTGACAATATGGGTGCCGATTCAGGAAACGTTTTAAAGGCTGTAATTTTTTAAACCATTACAAATTTTAGTTTTTTTTAGTGTTTTTTTTATTTTTACCATAAGCGGATAATCTTCTATAAGTGTCCATCATTAGGTCTTTTATGGAACGACTCCTGCTCCCTTGCTTTACTTCAGTGCGAAAGAGGAATGTGGGCCCAAAAATACAATAGATATTATTCTTTCCCTGGTATCGCCGCTCATGGGGGGGGGGGATTTTTTAGTTTAGGGTCTCGTTCTATCAGGGTCTTTTTCTAACGCTACTGATATTTTTAAGTTTCAGAGAAAAACAGGGCAAAAGACGTACAAGTTTTTTACCAAGGTTGTTTTAAGCTAGGGATAGTTCGTTCCCCCCAAAGATAAGGCATGTATGTTCCAAACGCCCCCTAGCAGCAGCTACTATCCCTAACAGGAAGTTATAAGAAAATTTGTTCCAAATATCACGTGTTCTATGACGTCAAAATTCAAATACGGCCTAAATTGGGCGCCGCCATCTTTTCTATTTATTTTGTCTAGAGATGGCGCTATATCTGCATCCGTTTTGGTCCAATAAATTGAGGGAATGAAGAGGGGAAAAAAGCAATGATTCGGAACATGTAGTTGGCAATAGAATAATGGCACCCCATGTTATTTCCCTATAGAGCTTAATACAGTCGATAGTAATACATGGGAAACACAGTTAGTGAACAATCCCTAGCGTTAGTTAATCCACGTTTCAAGCGATCATAGTCTTGTAAATATTTTGGAGGAGCAAATTATGCAACGAAAACCTACAGTAAGACTACACTAAAGGGAAGGCTTTCAGGGCTCATATAATTTAATACCAGGTTGGGATGAGACGGATGACATGCAGAAATGTAAACTTAATGGTAGATTATCAATTTAAGTTATTAGGGATTACAAACCTAACTTAAAATGTTAGAGACATAATTTTCGTCATGCACAAACTTAAAATGCAAAAAAAATCCTTGAAAAATCTAGTTTAATATGATATGTTTACTTTTTATTTGGTTTCGTAGCAATTTATAAAATTGCAATCAAAGTATTGTGTTTGGAAAAAGCCTAGTTAAAATTTTGTTTCGTTTGATGACGTAGTAAGGAGAAATTGTCTCTCTAGATGTCACTCACGTGACGCCTGTTAGTGTCGCCTCGTTAAGCCTATTTTATTCAGATTCGCGCGGCATTAGTAGACGTCAGGAGTCTCGGGCGCTCGCTCTTGGTTTTTCCGTGAGATGCCTTAAGTGACGTATCAAGGAGAAAAACCCGCCAAAAATCTTTTCCGCAAATTTGCTTTTGCCCCCCAAATTTCAAGTTTCGAAGAGTTTTTTCCAGGGTTGGCAAAAATCCGTATAATTTGAATAAAATCCAGACCAGTGGTTTTTATTGGATTAAACCGGATTTTATTGGATTTATCCGGATTTTTTAAAAAAACGAGTGATTTTAGGTTTTTTTGGAGGCAAAGTACTTCGGTTTAGCTCTTATTTGAGCTTTGGGGCACTCCCCGACCCCTAGCCCCGGTTCCAATACAAAATCGTCTTCCAGTTTAACTGCTAAAATGTTTTCATGAAATCTATTTGCTTCCTGAGTGCACGAGCCTAACACTAGCGCAGCTCCAGTGGATCCCTTACAAGGGGACTTTCCTTCTAAACTCCGGGTTTGGCTTGGCAAAGGCTAGTGGGCGGGATTTATACATGCACGTATAAATCCCGCCCACAAATGCCTCTAGCTTTCCCAAGACAAAACTGGAGTTCGTAAGGAAAGTCAACTATGCTTTAAGTTCGAGTAATACTGGTAATATATTGTAAGCTGTAACTGGACAGTAACTGCTAACATAACTATTAGTTTTATCATTTATAATAAGTAATCTTTAGTTATCACTTCATATATTTTTACCTTGTTTCTGGTTGTATTTTAATTATTTTTATGGCACAAAATTGATTTTTCCCCATTCATAATTAAGCCGGATATTTTAGGTGGATTTTTTAAGTGGATTAATCCGGATTAAACCAGGTGGTTTAAACCGGACTGGATAGGTAGTTGCCAACCCTGGTTTTTTCTGTGTTTTCCCTCATATTTAAATATTTATCAAACATATTTTTTGGAATGAGAAGAGTTTAAACTCTCAAAAAAGTAAGGTTTTCTTTAGATTTGAGATAATTTTTAAACAACGTCGCTATTCCTTTAATTTTATGGATTTTAATATTTATTGTTAATTCAAGATATTGTAATTTTACTAATACGAAATCAATTTTGTTTGTTTGCAGTACTTGAAAATGAAGGGTCCTTATCGGTCAATGTGATGAAATTAGTGGATAATCAAGTACAAAGGCTCCAATGGAAACTGAAAGACAAATTTTTTGACGATTGGGTAGTAAATAGAAAAAAATTATTTCTCAGTGAGAACATAATTATATACTTTGAACAATGCATAATTTATTTTGTGAAGCGCCAAAAACTGAAAAACGTTTTGGGAATAAAAAAAAAAAATAAGTTTGAATGTTTCAAGCAAACCGTTTTCCATAATTTTTTTACCATATTAACTATATATAAAAAAAATAAAAATAAATTAAAGCTCTCCCAGTTTTTTTTTGTGGGTGTGTGCAGTTTTTAATTTTTACGTGAGTGTTTTTTCTGTATGCATGCTGGTGTGTAAATAGATGATGTATTAGACTTCAGATTAAAAATAATTAAAAAAATTAAAACCTAAAACTGAATGTGAAATAAAATTGACAAAAGTTGTTAAAATTTATAGTTATCCAAAAAAAATAATAATAATGAATCAGACCATCAATTATTTCATCAATGTTTACAAGATAAATTGATTTAATTATCATTATTATATAGAAATAAATGTTAAATTTCATAATAATGTAATAAATAATTTAAGAGCCGTACAGAAACTTTTTCATTTGATTGCTGCTGTTTAACAAAAATGATTTATAAAAAGTCTGAAAGGATTTTTTTTTAAGTTTTACCTGACTGTTGGAAAATGTTTTATAAGTGTATATTTAAAGGGAGGGTGAAGTAGAAAATCAAGTGACTTTTTATCGATTCTTCTACTAATTATAAGACCAGTCTGCATAGTGAAACATTCAGGAAATACTTCCGAATGATTTTAAAATTCAAATTAGGTTCAGATTTTAAGGGTAATTTTAAATAAGGACCTCCGACCAATCGCGTAACGCCCTGCCTTTTTGTTAACAAAATTCTCGTGGCACGCTCCATGTCTCGCGCCACAATTGTCACATCACACAAATTTTTTCAAATCTCGCGATAAATTGATTCAACACGGAACGTGCCACGAGAATTTTGTTAATAAAAAGGCAAGGCGTTACCCGATTGGTCGGAGGTCCTTCTTTAAAATTATCGTTAATATCTCTGAACCTAATTTGAATTTTAAAATCGTTCGGAAGTATTTCCTGAATGTTTCACTATGCAGACTGGTCTTATATTTAGTAGAAGAATCGATAAAAAAATCACTTGATTTTCTACTTCACCCTCCCTTTAAAGGGATGTACAATGCGTATGTAGGGACGTGTCAAGAACTGTTTGAAGTTCTTTACTGCATGGAGTAGTGACGGGGCAACTTGGCGGATGGATTCAATGGAAATGCGAATCTCCTTTCCCAATGCACCCTACGAAAATCACGCGTGACTATTAGAGCTCTATTTGATTTAAAGATAAGCATTGTACATCCCTTTAAATTAAAAAAAATCCATAGCAGAATTGCGTGTGTTATTTACACGCGTTCGTAATTTGTTTGCAACAAAAAAAACGAAATTTAAAACTATCCCATAATGATGGCGATTTATTGAATTATATTTACAGTTATTTAAAGGCTGTTACATTAAATGAAAATTTGCCTTGATGGCACAACATAAAAATAAAAAAGCAAGGATTTATGGCGTCAAATCTTTGTTTTATAAAAATACTAATGAATACTTTATGGCATAACTTTGTAAATACGTTAACGAGAAGAAAATCCCGTATTGGGAAACAAAAAAGGGTGTTATGAGAAACTTTTGCTTGGTTTTTTAGTAAATCCTTTTTAAGAAAAGAAAATAATTTCTCATAAATGAAACCCAATTTTGCAGGAGTTAAAAACTACCAGTTATTAAATTAAACAACATGAAGAAAAAAATAATAATACAATATAAAGGTTATCATTGTGCGTACTGTAGTGCTGTTATACTAAAACAAAGATTAAAAAACAAGTGTCTTCCTGCGATGATTGACAGTACAACCTGTTTTTCGGTTTTATTTAATGCCAGTCTTTCATAAAATATTTTTTAGGAATGATTATGGTTTCTATTAAAGCTTAAGGGAACATTTTAGGCATAAGCTTAAGGGAACATTTTAGGCATAGTGTTTTTATATGATGCATGAAGGCTGAATGTTTTTACGGGGGTGGGGGGTCATAAGAACATTCGACTTTATGTTGAATTTTAGGAGCTTCAGAACTGACTTGTTTTGAAATCCTCTACATTATGCCTACCAGTTGGAAGCAATTTCAACAGCCTCGGTCCACTCTTTAAAGGGAGGGTGAATTAGAAGATAAATAAAGTGAATTTTTATCGATTTTTCTACTAATTATAAGACCAGTCTGCATAGTGAAACATTCAGGAAATACTTCCGAATGATTTTAAAATTCAAATTAGGTTCAGATTTTATGGATAATTTTAAAGAAGGTCCTCCGACCAATCGCGTAACGCCTTGCCTTTTTATTAACAAAATTCTCGTGACACGTACGTTCCATGTCTCGCACCACGATTGTCACGTCGCGTGCAAATTTTATCAAATCTCGTGATAAATTTCATTCAACACGGAACGTGCCAAGAGATTTTTGTTAATAAAAAGGCAGGGCGTTACGCGATTGGCCGGAGAACCTTCTTTAAAATTATCCTCGAAATCTGAACCTAATTTGAATTTTAAAATCATTCGGAAGTATTTCCTGAATGTTTGACTCTGGTCTTATATTAAGTAGAAGAATCGAAAAAAAATCACTTGATTTTCTACTTCACCCTCCCTTTAAAACGCCTCCAAACCCGCTTTGAGTTAGATTGCGAAGCACGTTTAAAGAGAGGGTGAAAAAGAAAATAATAGTGATTTTTATCGATTTTTCTACTAATTAATAATTATATGACCAATCTCCGTAGTAAAACATACATTAAATACCTCCGAATGATTTTAAAATTCAAATTCGTTTGAGATTTCATGATAATTTTAAATAAGTACCTCCAACCAATCACATAACCCCCTGCCTTTGAAAATTCTCGTGACATGCTCCATGTCTCGCGCCACGATTGTCACATCGCGTGAAAGTTATCAAATCTCGCGATAAATTTCATTCAACACGGAACGTGCACAAGGATTTAGTTAATGTAAAGGCAGGGCGTTACGCGATTGGTCGGAGCTACTATTTAAAATTGTCTATGAAATTTCAAACTTATCGTAATTTAAAAATAATTCGGTGTTATTTCTTGGATGCATCACTATTTAGTAGAAGAATCAATAGAAAAATCACTTGATTTTCCATTTAACTCTCCCTTTAAGAGAACGGGACTTTAGAGACGAGCGGGTCTAGGGTATTTTTGATTTACACCTTTTAAAGGGCCTTTCAATGATATCAATCGCCCTTTATGATCAAAGCAACATTCACAACTGGATTACCGTGTAAATACTATCCTCTCGTTTCACTTCAACGATATTCTTTCTAGCTATCACAATCTCCGATTACGACCAGACCTTTCACTGACCTGATTGCCACCATGATGCTTTCTCCTATTATAAAATCTTAACCTGATTATTCAAATGTGTATTTAACTTTCGGCTCACTCTGAACCTTTAATGTCCCCTAAATACAGGAAGAATAAAACCCATATTTTAATTCAACTCGGTCCTCAATAGTTTACTTTTCAGGCCAATGCTAACAGATGGAACAACAAACGTTCGCCCTTTTCATTTTGTATTCGAAAGAACAATGTTTGAGCTATATACAATTGTAGTATTGTTTAATTTATACGTAAACACCCATTTCAAATATTAAAATCAAAAGATGTTCTTTGAATATCAAAATGAAACAGAGCTTTATACCTACGAAACTATTAAGGGCATGGAAATTCCGAATTTGTTTTATATTATGAACAAGCTGGTCCAGCAACCAGAACATTTTGCACACCCAATCAATTTATTGGTCCAGTGAGGCAGTGACCCCTATAAGTGTCTCAAAGTTATCTTATTTCCGTCCCTGCTTAAAATAAAACCGACGAAATAAATCACAGCTAGAAAAGGTTGAATTGGGCGGAAATAACTCAAATACTTTGAGCCTCCTGGAAATTCGCGAGAGCGGAACTAAGCAGAAAACTTGAAATGTATCCAGGGACACTATTCTCTAAAAATTTCAATGATTAAATACCCAAATCCAAATGTAAACATTACGGTTGGTTCCATAAGGAGAGAGAGCTTAAAACCCTATTCTCTAACCCAAATCCAAATCGACATTTGAATCTCCCGCCAAACATTTCACCATCTCAAATTATTCTCTTATTTCTTTAACCCAAATCGACATTTGAATCTCCCGCGAAACACTTACCCAAATGTACGTCACTTCCTCTTTCATTGCATAATTTTATTTCAGCATACATTACACTAAGGCAGTAAATTAATTACCTACGATAAATTAATTTATTACTTTAAAATTAGAATTTTATTCAATATAAAACTAAGCTTTTCCTGAAGGTTTTGAACCGTTTAAATGAAATTATTTAAACTATTAGTGATGATCAATTGGCCAATATCGTAAATTAACCGATGTCAATACCAATTTATTTAAAATCAATGAAACGAAAATATCAATATCAAACAATTATCCAGTGGAAAAGATATCAAGCTATTCTTTAATTTAAATTTCTCAGGTTAAGTTTCAAAAGAAGATGACTTTTATTATTTTCTGACACCAAAATGGGCAGCTTCTTTGCATAATTCCCGAAGTTTTTCTATTCCAAAATAGAAACGTTATCGTTTTGTGATATTGAAGGAGAAATTTAAATAAAATTTTCGTTTCTTTTGAACTAGTTTCTATAAAGGAACTTTAATCAAATTTCCATTTGTATGAGTACACTTACCGATAATGGATTTTACTAATCTAGACAATTACTACGTCTTTTAATTAACATTTTATAAATACTACCTGAATATTTTTTTAAATATGAAAGATTATATTTTTATTTTAGATTAATGAGTTAAAAAAAATGGTATCCGTGTTTCAGTTAAGCTTTGATATTGACATCGGTTAATTTACGATATTGGCTAACGATCCTAGTCTGTTTATAACATTAAATCGGAACTTCAAGTGTCACTAGACAGTATATTACTTCAAAATCGAAAGTTAGGAACTTTAAAACAATCTCAACAGGATATCCGTGGTTAAATTTATCATTATATGTGATATTGTAATAAGATAATGTGACGAAGCGGCTCAGTGAACGTTGGGCAATGGCCTCAGAGTTTTGCTTGCAATGGTCAAGCTAAAATTCCTCACTTGACGCAATCTTCTAAGGAGCTATTAGTAAAATAATATATTACGAACAAAAATGGTCTCACTTAGACCACAAAAATTATACTTAGCTTGAAAAATTACAATTTAAATCAAAGTAGAAAATTCAAAGGCTTAGAGCATTGACGTCGGCAATGAAAATACTAGATTCCCGACGGTCCACTCCCGGTCTCCACTCTCCCGTCAAAACTCAAAGCCGAAAGCTCGCGCAGCTAAAATTCCTCTTTAGTAAATAAAGAACACGTGACGCAATCTTCTAAGGAGCTATTAGTAAAATATTATATTACGAACAAAAATGGTCTCACTTAGACCACAAAAATTATACTTAAATGTCCTAAAATTTTAATGAGAGGTGTGTTACAAACTATTATATTATATTAAAAAGAATTCAAACTTTTAGAGTGGATAATTATTTTAAAAAAAATTAATTTCCAATGTCATAATTGTAAAGTGCTTTTGGTAGAATCATAAGGGTTCTTCTGAACTTTCCCAATCTTCATCCATACTCGAAAATTATCCACATAACTCATATGCTAAGTCGTATTATAATCTACAACTTTGTTTATAAATAATCGGTTATCCACCAATTTGTGGATAATGGATAGATAATGCCGAGCTCTAAACATTAATCACAATGTTTAGTAAATAATACAATTAATCGCAGTGTTTACAAAAATTATACTTAGCTTGAAAAATTGATATTTAAATCTAAGTAGGAAATTCAGTTAAGATTTGATAATTTTCGTTTTATTTGAACTTAAATCAATTGGCCATTTGTATATACTTACCGAATATTGATTTTACTAATCGGGAATCTGCTTATAACATTAAATCGGAACTTCAAGTGTCACAAGACAGTAGATCGCAAAAATTATACTTAGCTTGATAAATTAATATTTAAATCAAAGTAGAAAGTTCAGTTAAGCAAAGGCTTAGAGCATTGCCGTTGTCAGTCCGCAAGGTTCCCGCGTACGTAATATAAGCATGGAAGAACTAACTCGCGTGGTTATTCCATGATATAAGACTCCCGGTCTACCGTCTACCGTAAAATCTGGCGCGTTTAGACCAGAGATCTCTCCTTCGTTTATTCTGAGTATAACCTTAAGCTAAAAATACGAGGTTCCCTACGTACATAATTTACGATACCCCTGATAACGCGCGCGGTCTCTAGAGCCGCGCCAATCTCCCCTTAGTTTATTCTCTCAGTATCATCTTAAGCTTAAAATACGAGGTTACTAACCCGCACCCCGCGAGAGCGCTCGGCATTCGAGGGATCAGGCAACTAGCGTAATACGCTTCCCATCGTACACCCTCAGATAGACTTTATTACGGAGCGGCTTTCCCCTCGACAACTAGAAACGCACGACGCCATTCGAGGGATCAGCCACTGGCGTATTCCCCCGGTATTACCTTTTTGGTGGTTTTAATGCCGTAAATTCGGGAGATATGCCTTTAATCCGTTTTAATATTGAAATAAAAACTGTAAAAAGTAATCCCGAGTGTATTTCCGCGTTATACGGCGTAATACACTTCCCATCTTACACCCTCAGAAAGACTTTATTATAGAGTGGCTTCTCCCTCGTCAAATTTTCCGTATAGAGTAATATTTTGCAAACGCCATCTAGATGTCGTGTGCAAAATAAAAAAGAAAATATTAAGGTTTTGTTGGATTTCTTTACAAGGCGAACTGCTAACGCGGTGCACTAGTGTATCAAAGGACACACACAGACACACCACGAGACGACTTTCTTACTCTTTCTGGATTCATTTTGAGTTGAGAAACAAGATTATCTTAAATATTGAAATAATTTAATAAATTTATTTGATATTATTTTCTTTCTCAGTAACTTACTTAAATTATAGTTACATCATTTTAACAATGGTTATTTCCAAAATCATAAGAAACTTCGTTATTATTGAAGTTTGACATCTAACTTGTGCCTTTGGTCTACTTATTACTAGACCAAGAGCCAGTGGTCTGGATCTTACCTCATAAAGTACAAAAGGTTTGACTATTGGAATGAGTTTAGTTTTTATGCTCATTAATAGATCTGGCCGTCTTACGCGTCACAGCTGGGGCATTTGAGGGGGGCGGGGTCATATTTGACCGTAATGAGGTATTATTTCTTACCTCATGAGGTACATGAATAAAAAAGGTGGCAAATGATAGAGATGGAAATGGCGATTCTGAATATATGAAATCTGACGTCTTCAAAGGGGGCCATCAAAAAATCAGACGGGGGTTAAAATGGTCGAATGAAGTACGAGTTCTTACCTCATGAGGTACATGTATGAATCCGGTATAGTTTGATAGATCTGGTCGTGTTAAAATTTGGCTGGAAAATACGCAGCTAAGGTTCAATCTGACGGCCTGATTCCTGCGGCAGACTATGACGACTTTGTGCCTCATAAGGCACGTAAATCTAACAGGCGTTATTTTGTAAAACATGCCCCACTGATGCCAGGTATATTTAACTTAACTTGTTTGACCGAGTAATGCCGAAATGTGGTAAAATATTTGAGACTTACTTTTGTGTGATAAATGAGATGAACTTAAATCGGCATCATCTCTATCATATGCCCCTTCTATCATGTCGATTTGGTTTGGATGTTACCCTTCTATCTTTGACGCGTTTTGCGTAGCCAATCACAAGACAAGAGGAAGTGACGTTTCGAATTTACACACCCCCGGACTCCCCCTCCCTTCTCCCGCTCCTAACACTAGCAGACACGTGACTGATGTCTCCTTTCGCTAAGCCCCGCCCAAACCTTATCGAGAGTTAGACAGTGTAACGCAGCTGTATAATCATAGTTATATAGATTCATGATAATACAAGCTCATTTTATGCCAAACTCATTCAATGAAACCTTCTAACGCTCAATTATTATTTAATGCAAAAAGAGATAAAAAACTGTTACATTTTAAATCTCAACTAGTTCATCCGAATCAGTCTGATAATTCTATGAGAGCGGTAGCTCTCTTAGATAAGACTTCATACTTTAATGTATAAGGGTGGTTTTTTATTGGATGAAATTTTTTTCGTATTATGTTTACTGTTTTTAAAAAATTCCACGGATCTACAATCCAGGCCCTTAATGTGTGGAGATCCCTTAATTAGTTTATTTTATAAAAAATAAAGTTGCTAAGGGTGGTTTTCATTTCTATAAAATTAATCAAAGATTTTGACAAAAATCTCGAAATTTTTCCATTGCAATAACATGGGAAAAATTTCCAGTGACAGCCAAAGTTTCTCGACCATTTTTTGAAGACTATTTGTTCCATAGGTCTGAAATAGGTTTTAAATGAAAGGTTGAACATTAAACTGTTGCCTTTTGTAGTTTCATTAAAAACAATTAAGGTTAAAGGAAAAGTTTAGGGTACCTACATTAGACCTTAAATTAACGGCCTCGTTTAGAAGATATCGAAATGATTGATAAAAAAATTATAATTTCGCTAATTACGATTAAAATCCAATTAATTGACCCAACAATTGAGGAGAGTAGTCGTGCCATTTTTAAAGTCACGTGATAAACTCGCACACACGCCGTTATTGGCCAAATGGCTAGCGAGTAGGAAAGTTAGATTTCTCTACTGCAGACGACAATATTTATTGATATAGAGTAATTTCTTTCCCATATACGGCAGCGTCAAAACCCTCTATCTCTTACCTTAGTGATATCCCCCCCCTTCCCTTCCGGGGGCAAATAGTATTCTCTAGTACAAAGTTGCCCCTAACGTAGGGGATACACAGTTCACTCCCCCTCTCAACCGAAATTACTCTATATTCAAGGTTGAATCTCAGCAGAGCCCACTCAATCACGCGCATTTCGACGCAAGCTGCTCGCGCTATAGAAGCCCGTTCAATCGGCCAAAAAGTGCAACTTTTGGGTTCTCGGCGGGAAATTCGAAGTCAGCGAAAATTAACATTAAGTTCTATGGGTGGAGGTAGGTTTTTTGGCCAGATCCTCTGTACTATTGATCCAAATGACCTGAAATTTTAATGAGAAGTGTGTTTTGACGTGTTTTATTAATCTAGAAGGGATTCAAGCTTCTACAGTCGATATATTTTTTATAAAAATTATTTTCATAGCCAAAATGATGGGTTCAGTGCTAAGACTGAATATATCTTCAGATCTACTGGTCCAAATGTCCTGAAATTTTAATGAGAGGTGTGTTACAATCTTTTCTATTATATTAAAAAGGTTTCAAGCTTTATTAGTGGATAATTATTTTAATAAAAATTTAGTTCCAATGTCATAATTTTAAACTAAGTACTTAATGCACTATAACTTTGGATCTAATGGCCAAATGTCCCGAAAATTTAATTAGAGATATCTTACAATCGATTATATTTAAAAAAATTAATATCCCATGTCACAATTGTAAATTAATTTCTTACAACCTATTTCCGCGATAAAAAAAACCAGCCTCATTCTACTTGTCCAAAACTAGCCTTTTGGGGATTAATAGATTATAAATCATAGACTTCTTGAACCAATTTTCTATGATTTGTAAACATGCAGAGGGGCAGATGTCTCGAAAACCCTTGGCGATTTTTAAATGTTATCCTTACTTGTTGGGCGGGGCATTTAAAAGATTAATCGATTAAAATGTAAAGTATATCGTGAAAATAAGAAAAGTTGACAAATGCTAAAACAAAGCTTCAAAACTAAGATCAAGCACCACTCAAGAAGCTTCGGAATGTCATTGAACAAGAAGAGGATCGCTGTGAGGAAGCTTTTTTCTTCTTGGATCTCCCTGACAATTAATTATAATTTAAAACTATCTCTCCACTAAATCTTTGTTTTTTACCAACTGCAACAGGTATTATGATACTTTTCACCAACCCTTTTCAGTTAGTTTCTTAATCATGATTTTTCTATGCTTAATTTTTGGTTTTTGTAAAATATGTGATATTTGCAATAAATACATTTTTGAACTAAAATTGCGTGTACATAATATAGTGCTTTTGGCAGAAAAACAGGGGTTCTTCTGAACTTCCCCAAAATAGGTGTGTTTTAGGCTTTAGGGCCTATAATTTTGTTTAATTCTAAGATTTTTAGCGTAATGTTTAAGCAATTCGTTTAATCTTGGAAAGGGAGTGAAAGTTAAATTATTTTAACACACCTCTCATTAAATTTTCAGGACATTTGGGCCAGTAGATCCAAAGATATTGTGCATTAAGTTCTTAATTTACAACTATGACATCGGAAATTAATTTGTATTGAAATAATTATCCACTAATAAAGCTTGAAACCTTTTTAATATAATAGAAACGATTGTAACACACCCCTCATTAAGATTTCAGGACATTGGGCCCAGTAGATCTGAAAATATATTCAGTCTTTGCACTGAACCCATCATTTTGGCTATGAAAATAATTTTTTTTAAAAAAATCTATCCACTCTAGAAGCTTGAATCTTTTTAAGATTAATAAAACACGTCAAAACACACGTCTCATTAAAATTTCAGGACATTCGGATGAATAGGACAAAGGATCTGGCCAAAAAACCTACCTCTTCCCATAGAACTTAATGTTAATTTTCGCTGACTTCGAATTTCTCTCCAAGAATCCAAAAGTTGCACTTTTTGGCCGATTGAACGGGCTTCTATAGCGCAAGCAGCTTACGTCGTGATGCGCGTGATCGAGTGGGCTATGCTGAAAGTCAACACTCAATATAATATCAATAAATATCGTCGTCTGCAGTAGAGAAATCTAACTTTCCTATTCGCTACCCATTTGACCAATAACGGCGTGTGTGCGAGTTTTTCACGTGACTTTTAAAAATGGCGCGGCTGCTCTCCTCAATTTTTGGGTCAATTAATTGGATTTTAATCGTAATTAGGGAAATTATAATTTTTTTATCAATCATTTCGATATCTTCTAAACGAGGCCGTTAATTTGAGGTGTAATGTTAGGTACCTTGAACTTTTCCTTTAAGTATTGTTTTTCATAGTTTTAATTACATACTCTGAATTGCGTTGAATCAAGGCCTCCGATTTTTACCTCTCCGAGTGACGATGACGTCACGGAGAGGTATTGCACTGGACGTGTTTGTCTGTCTGTCAGACCTCACGTGACCGCGTTCGCAGTTTACAAATCGGAGCAAACAAATACCCAATTTCCGGAACGCGTTCGAGGTTCACGGAAATTTGGCCATTCATCTGCCAACACCAGTCTTTACTAACTAAGCCTTCTAATGGACACTAGCCTGTTTTTGATGGCTCGTAAGCACCACCATCTTCTGTTCTTCGTCAATCCCACATTGACACCAGCTTCTATGCACCACCATCTTCAGGTCTTTGTTCATTCCGGCTTCTTCTCCATCGTTATCGTTTGGTTTTAAGATATACGCGGCGATCGGCTAGGGTTACGAGAAACGTCTAGCCTCCCAATGGCAGGGCTTCCACCACCGGTTCACGCAAATGCGTTTTTATCTATTATTATAATGGAAACGAATCGTATATATACCCCAAAATTTGAAGAAAGCGTTTAAGAGGGGTACCCTTCACTTTAAACGTCAATATTAGCAAAGTTTCGAAAGATAATAGGAACAACTTTATTTTAAACGATTTAACTATTTTTAAAGTTATTTACTGGGGATTAAAATAATTAATATCATTTATATTTAATTAATTATTTAAGATAAACTTATTTCTATGTAATGACACAAGTGAGAGTTTATTTAGAACGAGTAATGAAGATTGCATCCGAATCGAAACACTACACGCATATCAAAGTTAATATAAAGCGAGTAGGATGATAAGATCTCTTACAAAACGATAACATTTCCTTTTTGCAGAATATTAAATGGAAATATTTTAAATATTTTTCGGCATTACGATTCTTTAAGTAGTTGTGTAGCTATAAAGCTCTGTTTCATCTTAATATTCCAAGAATATCTTTTGATATTAACATTTCAAATTTGGTGTTTATTTTTTAAATCAGCTTTACTACATTTATATATAGTGTAAACGCATTTTGTTATATTCATTAGGTAATATGGATGTTAATTCTTCATCTATCCACAAATGTTGAAACGATTGGGTCTGTTGAAACCAAAATCTAGTTGTTAACCAAAATCTAGTTATATTTTAATTGACGAAAAAATAAGTCTTATTTTTGTATTTTTTAATTTTGAAATAATCTTGTGAGAGTTTTCATTTAATCTGTAAGCGAACTTATTACAAAAAAACAGTATAACTCTAAAAAATGTTTATGTCTACTAAAGCTTAAAAACTCTTTTAAATTTTTTGCCATATAAGGAAATATTGTGATTTTTCTCTCTCTACCTTTTTTTATTATTTGGCCAATAGACATTTTTTTGAGCTCTTAATTGTTTACCTCTTGAAACGATTATCATGAAATTTTCAGTCGCAATATTTTATTCAGCCTAATAAGTTAGGGATTCGTCTGCGCGTCCGCCCTATGGATAAATTCTAAATTGTAAACTCTGAATTCGATACTTTTAAATATTATTAAAGACATTGTTATTGTTTTCCTAACTAAAGTCGTTTCTTGGTTATGTTATCCTCATTTTAAATCCGCGCGTGTCGAACGAACATTCTCAAAGTTTCCATCTAAAAGCTTTCGGACTTTTTCAGTCGGGTTCGAAAGCGATTTAAGCTCTCCCAATACGAGTGATTAAACTTTCGCGCAACATTTTGGTGCCAAAACCCGGGAGGATACGCCGATTTAACCTTAATACCATGGAGGGTCAACAACTACTACAAGATCCGGACTTCGCCGCCAGCGAACTTGCAAAAACAATTAGAAAACGTAAGCCATTGCGAGCTTCAGTTACGAAGACTATTTCTGCGCTTCAGAAAGAAATAGATGGTGGAAACCCTTGTCTCGATTACCTTCATAATGGCATACTACTTCTCAACGATAAGGAGGAGAAACTGATCTCACTAAACGCTATCGTGGAGCGTCTCATCGATAACCCTGAGGAAGAAGAAAGAGAGTTCGAGACCTGTATCAAATACAATGACGAAATCATCGAGGTTCGTGGAGCTGCTCAGCGTCTACACGATCGTCTTAAACAACACGGAACTTCTTTAGTTCAAAATCTACGAGAAAATCCAGCTGGATCCATGACATCAACGCTAATCAATCCTGGTATCCCACCGATAGATGGACTTTTGCTTCAACCTAATCTACAAGATGAAAACCGTTCACAAGTTGGAAGTACGGGAGGTGTGTCGGCCTCGCGAGAACTTTATGTGAGACTTCCAAAGTGTGAAATGCAACGTTTCAACGGGGATATATCCGAGTGGCTCAACTTTTGGACACAATTTTGCAACGGCGTACATGACAGAACTGATCTACGGAAGTCAGATAAGTTTACCTATTTGAAGTCTTATTTAGAGGGAGAAGCCGCTTTGGCTATAAAGGGATTAGCAGCTACTGATTCCAATTATGATTACGCTATTACTCTTATAAAAGAACGTTTTGGGGATACTGAAAAAATTGCTAGTACTCACATGAATATCTTGACCAATTTAAATCCTGTTAAAAAAGCGAGTGACATTGATTCTTTAAAACAATTGTATTCTACTTGCGAAGTGCAGATAAGAAGTTTGCAGTCTTTAGGTGTATTTTCTGACTCTTACAGTATTCTCTTATGCCATGTTTTAACAAAATTGCTCCCGTTAGAGTTAACTATTGAATTTAATAGAAAATATGATAGCCTAACTTACAAAGTTGAGGATTTGTTAACTTTCCTTCGAAAAGAAATTGCATGTCGCGAAAAAGCGTATAGTTTTAAGCCTATTGAAACCGAGCGCAAGCCTAGCACGCATAAGACAAACGACATTCGTAATAATAGACCGTCATTACCCACTGCTTCGTCTTTAAACCTATCAACTAGCGGTGTTTACGTGAAAACCTGTTTTTATTGTGATAAGCCTTCGCACAAAACCTCAGAGTGCACAGACTTAACACTCGTTGAACGTAAACAAGCTGTGACATCGAAAAAACGATGTTTCATATGTCTCCGAAAGCATTTCGTAAAGAAATGCGACAGTAAGAACAAATCTTGCAAACAATGTGGTAAACAACATCATATAACGCTTTGCGACGATTTGGAAAGAAAAAGTAACGCCTCTGTGTCTAACGAAGGGATAGTCAACTGTCACGTGGGTACAAACGGGAGTAACAGAAATGGAACCGTGCTTTTGCAGATGGCCCAAGCCTTTGTAAGAAGTCCCGCTGGGGGAAATTCGATTACAATACGTTGTCTCCTCGACAACGGAAGTCAGGTGACTGTCATAAAGGAAAGCGTCTCTAGAAAACTCGATCTTCCCGTAGTTAGAGAAGAAGGACTTAATATTTTCTACTTCGAAGGTGAAAAGCCCATAAAGACCGTTAGAAAAAGAGTTCGTCTTGAACTACAAAACGTACGAGATTCCTCAAAAACTGTAATTATCGAAGCCCTTGAATCTAAAGAAATCAGCGGAGCCGCGTTCTCTGTACCGAGCTCCGAGGTGGTCTTCGAGATGAATAAGAGGGGTCTAGCACTTGCTGACACCCCTGTAGAGACTAATAGCAGGAATCAAGATCACACGATTGATCTTTTGATTGGCTCCGACGAGTACTGGAGTATCGTCCTTGGTGGCTTCGAACGACTCGGACCAAAGCTAGTTGCAGCTGAAACGATTCTTGGTTGGACGGTACACGGCCCATCATCTGTAACTACTGCATCAATTGGAGTAAATACAGTTGCAATCTTCGCCGCGCCTATTCTCTTTACGGAGGAAGATCTCACTTCCAATCAACTTCGCGCCTTCTGGGAGTTGGAGTCCATCGGAATAGTCGACTCACAATCTACATCTAAAAGTCACAGCGCAGCACTAGCCTCTTTTGAACAGTCTCTCACGTTTAAGGAAGGACGCTATGAAACCATGCTAACCTGGAAGCCCAACAAGGAAGATCTTGGAGATAATCTTGCCATAGCTACGAGAAGAACGCTCAACCTGCTTGAAAAACTACGCAAAGACCCGATATTATTCGCTAATTACAACGAAGTTATGCGAGAACAACTCGATTCTGGAGTAATAGAAGAAGTAGATTCAAAGGAACTTGAAACTCGAAACCTAGTATACTATCTCCCTCATAGAGGCGTACACCGAGAATCTAGTGAAACAACAAAGTTACGCGTGGTCTTTGACGGGTCGTCCCACGCCACGGGGAAACCGTCACTGAACGATTGCTTGGACCCTGGTCCAAACTTAAATCCGGACATTTTTGACATTGCTATTCGATTTCGAGAAGGAGAAGTTGCGTTTACTGGCGATGTTCAAAAGGCGTTCTTACAAATAGCTATTAACAAGAATAACCGAGACGTCCTAGGTTTTTTGTGGATTGATGCAAAGAAGCCAAACCCAAACTCTAAACTGAAGGTCTATCGCATTACTCGTGTACCATTTGGCATCACCTGTAGCCCCTTCTTGTTGGCAGCCGTAATAAACCATCATTTCGAAAAGTACCGATCACAAGAGCCCAAGGTCTGTGATTCTGTTGACAAGGGACGTTATGTAGATGACCTAGCCTGTAGTCACCGAAGCGCTAAAGAAGCTTACCATATTTCTAGTAAAGCCGCAGATCGCTTATTAGAAGCTGGAATGAAACTTCAAAAATTCAAGACTAATTGCCAAGAGTTACGCCAACTTTGGATCAAAAATAAATACGCTGAAGATGACCTATCCAATCATTCTACGACTAAAGTCTTGGGAATATCCTGGAACACAGAGTCGGACTGTCTCTTCTTTGAAGTCGAAAGCCTCCCTTACAAAAATTATGGGCTGATTTCAAAACGCAGCTGAGCTGTTTTTAGGCTGCCTGGCTAGATGTAAGCTGTTTGGGAACTGTATTGCGCTACAAGCAATTTACAGCCAAAAATCAGCCTTTTTTGTTTTCTGTAATTTGACTACAAAGGCTGATCAGGCTAAAATTTGTCTGTAAATGTAGCTGAAACTAAGCTGGGTTACAGCTTGTACATTTTTTTAAATTAAGCCGGCTGGTATTTGACTGTAATATCTTTGCATTGCAGCCGGCTGCCAAAGCTGAAACTATAGCCTTTTGCTGTAGGCTAATTCGTGGCTGGTAGGTCGCTGTTTCGAAGCCCAAAGCCTAGGCTGCTAAAGCTGAAACTATAGCCTTTTGCTGTATGCTAATTCGTGGCTGGTGGGACGTTATTTTGTAGCCCAAAGGCGTCAAATATAGACTTGCTGTATGATAATTTAGGGTTATATGAAGCTAAAATTATAGTAATTTTAAATACCATACATGATAAACAAATAATTATACCTTATAAGGATTAGAATATATTGGTGAATAAAAATACACATATTCAAAACAATGTTATGGCATTGTAAAAATCACTCGGAGACCAAAATTAACAGGAAACTAATTTATAATAGAGACCTTTAAACCAACTTAAAACAGTTTTTTTCAGCCTCCAGCGAATTTATCAAATCACAACAGTAAATTTTACTTTTATCTCGAATATTAACTAAAAAGCATGGATATAATATATCTTTTAATGGTATTAAAATTTTCGTATCATCTAAACTTTTAATCTCCTTCACGGAAAATTCGATGTTACCGATTTCTTCAATTTGAAAAGATTGATAACCTAAAATTTCTAGTTTCATAACAAAAGCAAAATATTCAGTGTTGCAAGCGTAACATTCATATTCGTGATATTCGCATGCTTTCGAGTTCTTAACAAAATACATAATTTTGCCATATCCTGTTGTACTAGCGTCAACATATTTTACTGTTGAAGAGTCATGGTTCATTTCAGAATGTCTAACACTATTGTACATGAATTTTTTAATCTTAACTTTTTGAAAAGTCTGAATTTTACCTATGCTATCGGTGGCATCCAACAACGCATCTCTCAAATCAAATGGCAAATCCTTTAACTTTTATAAGTACCCACAGTACATATATCTTTGGAAATAACTTCAGCTATCTTATATTTATTTTCATGGTGAAGCATATTTTTACAAAACTCTTCAACATCCGTACCTTCATTTAATGATGGCATCATAGTAGGTTGGTTCAATATGTATGATAGCGAAGATGAGATCTGAAGTTCGGGGTGCTGGGTGCCATGAATCATTCTGATTAGTTTTCCATTCAGATCCTCAAATGGGAAACATGACGTAACCCAAGAAGGACCCAAATGGAGAACATCGTCAGCTAAATGAATTAATTGATGTATCACTGCAGTCATGAATTGAATTCCATAAAGCTCTTCAAACATAGAAACATATTGAAGCATTAATTTATCTACAAAATCTAAATCTCGGGGCGTGATTGAATCCTGATTCATAATAAATACACAGGTAACAAATAGGATATGATGTTTAAAATAATTTTGTGGCAAAATATCATGTAATATGGGTATTGAATAATATAAGAGGAAGTTTTTAAACTCTGAAGCTTTCCAGTAATTCATATCTTTTAATTGACGTGGCATTCTTTGAACATGAATTGGGGGTCTGATCATGGCTAACCTTTCATTTACGATATTCTTTACTTTGGTTAGGGAAAATAAGCCGTCACTATGATGTCCGTCAAACCATAATGTGCAAAGTTTTTTAAATACACCAAGGTAAACAGTGTGCATAACATCAATTGAGGTTGATTTAATGATGTCGGGAACTATCAGTGCTAACACTGATGGCCCTTTTATTCCAAATATTTGTTTACCATCCCTCGTGGCTCTAATCGCGTGTTCTAAAGTTTCTTCGTGTGTTCTTTTGGGTCCCTTAAAGTTATCTCTGTCAAAAGTATAGATATGATTATGCCCACGGTTTTCAGTTCGGTATGTCTGACCCCTTTGCATACATTTGGCACATCCATATTCACCATTAAACTGGTGCATATTCAAAGCTAAACATTTTGCAGGCAAGTCACAAGTACCACATAAAAGAATGGCCTTAACTAATACTGGTTCTACCTGATTGAAAACATTAACGTGAATTCCATTTTTCATTTCACTGAATGAATGATGTAGTGGTTTTAGAAAATGATTCATGTTTGGCTTACTTTTCCCAAACCATATACCCGCAATTATTATGTTTTCGGTTCGATTTTCTTATGAGGTGGTAATTCATTTATTTTTAAATATAATGGCCATAACGAGAAATTTGATGAAGAAAAAAGTTTAACTCCATCAGTGTTCCACATAAATGAAATGTTATGCTTAGTTTTTAAAAAACCATTCTTAACAAACTCTTTATAGAGCAAACCATCATAAATATCTTCAATATTATCAGGAGCTTTTTTAGTTCGATTAAACCTATATTCTAGATCATCGAGAAATCCTTTCCTTAAAAACATGGCTTGCATTTGAGGCAAGATGGAAATTTCTACAAACAGTGATGCGTCAATCTGATATGATCGCTTTACCAGGCAACGTGGGCAAATGTTATTTGGTTGAAGATCTGATAGGCATACATTACAATAGCGGTGAATAATTAGTGGTATTTTAACATGGGCGAAGTGTTTCTTAAACAAATATAGTGTTGTCTTTAAGGAATTGGGCTTCAAACAATGAAGATTAATGAGCAAAAGTAGATCTGTTAACGCTGATCCCGTTAAAGAGTGTCGCATAGCAAACAGCAATATTGCTAACATGCTCTCTCCCAGACTTAAATTTAAACCTCGGTACAGTTGACTATCATGATCATCCATTTCATCTTCCGAAAAAGACTCATCTGCTGATGATGACATACTTAAGCTTGGTTCCGAGTCACCTGGAGAATTTAATTAACGCTTGAAACATTCCCTTAAAATGTTGTCTATCCCAATAGTACACTTTTACCATTAAATAAATTATTGTTGTCCTTTTCATCGTAATTACGAGTTCCAACGTTCACATTGTCCCTCACCTCAACATCTTGTTGCACATTTACACCATCTTCTCTGACATTTTGCAACTGATGCTGATTTGGGTCATTCATTGCAGCAGCATTTATATCATCACGTTGATTTCCATAGTTAATGGTGGTATTAATTGATTCATTACACATATCACGATCATTGGAAGCAGTGGAGTCTGATGAAAAGTTTGTAGATTCGCTCGATGAGTTAGATGAGGATGGAATTAAGTCATCTTCAATTAAACTGTTTGACATATTTTCTAATCGCTTCTTCATTCTCCACCTTGTTGAACGTGATACAGTTTTGGTAGAACTGTTGTTCTTTGCACGTTTCATTGTTTTGAATATTCTTCGCTAATTAATAAGGAATTGAAGCTTAGCTTTTCTTGAAATACTGTTTGACCACAGTTATAACCTTAGAGATTTATCTGACAAGGACAAGTGAAAGGATAATGTGTCAGCAGAGTCTATGAAACATTATAGTAGAGACTTAAGAGTAGTTAATTTAAATTTAAATGAAAAAGTCCGGTTTTGAAAATTAAATGGGGTGCAGTATTTTGTTTGTGGATTGAAGACCGCGACACTATTGGTAATTCTTGGCTGTAGTGTATAGCCACAAAGCAGACAAATAATTTTTAACGGAGGGCTGCTCGAACTAGCTCTTAGTAAGTCTCTAGCATATAACAAAGTAAAGGAAGTGTCATACTTATGGAACATATCTTATAAACTTACGTCAGTTGTATTAGCTCTGTCAAAAACCTGACGCAAAAACCAGATACGGTTTTCCATTCCACGCGGTTTGTAAAAATAATTTAGTCCCCAAGAAACTTAATTTTGTCACCCCATGCCTTATACCGCTAAGACCGAAATAAAGCAGAATTTTTTTGCATATTTTTTAAGGAACTTCCACCCATCGTCATCTACCCATTTATATTTTTATGACCGTTTTTAGATCCACCCAGGGAGGCATTTTTTTACTCCCGGACCTAAAATCTTAAGGAAATGGGTAATAGATTAAAATGGGAAACCCTTAATATATCAATTGAATAACAATTAATGCCACGCGAGACATCTTTCTTCATTGTGCGGGTGTGGTAGCGTTCGACGACTTCCAGTCGCGTCGAGTCGTAATTCGCGGCTTCGTCGTACGGCTTATGTAGTTAGTTTCAAATATTTTAAATACATTTCATCGAGAAATATGGCTTCGGATAACGCGGATCAAAACAGCCAGTGTCAAAGCCAAAAATCCACTGTGCGCGCTCTAATTTTTTTTATTAAGGCGAAGAAAACATCAATTGTTCCACTAGAAATTATTGAAAAAAATAAGCAATTCGAAACCGCAGAGACTCTAGTTAAATGGAATGGTGGGACTAAATATCAATGTAGAGTTCTCAAAATTTCAAGTAAGTTCCTATCATATTTTGTGTTGCTTGCGTTTTAATTTGTTTTCCTTTACAACGAATTTTTATAAGCGTTTATATTTTATCCTAGAAATAGCCGTCAAAAGAGTATAATATTAAAAACTTAGTTTATGGATGTAAATGCACAGACTAGGAGGATTGATACCATTTACACCAGGAAGCCAGCCTATTTGGCGGAGAAAGTTCAGCACCAAGTAGCCCTGCATCCTGTTGTAAATGGTATTATCCTCCTAGTTCGAAACCCATGTATACAAAATGACACGATATCATTCCCCCCCCCCAAAATCATTAGCGCCAGCTTTCCATACCGAGGGGCCAGCAATCGCTGTAATAGGGACAAGTTTGTACCTTTTGATTTACTAAATGAATTACGTCCGCCTTATATTGCATACAATTAAAATTGAGGCCCAGCCATAGTTTCAAGCGTTAAGTTTGCTTTTGGCATATTTGTTTTCGATACCAGATTAAGAATTATTTTTAACGTGAATATACATTCACATCCAAGGGGAGTGAATTTTATGAAAACAAATGTTTATTTTAGGAAATTTTGGTTTGTCAACTTGGGTGGGGGAAAGTTTGCATGTTGGTTTCTTTTTATGTAAAAAAAAAGGCTAAAACACACCCAGTAGACATTCAATTTAAGGATGTTTGGTACATTTCTTTTAATTTTTTAGGTGATGAAGATCTGCTATTATCGGAACAAAACAAGAAAGACGAAGAAATTGAAAACGAACTAGAACAGGTGAAGGGAAAACATACAGAAACCGTCAGAAGAGAGAAAAAAGCGCGAAAAGAAAGCCAGAAAGTACGAATAGCGCGACAGCCAAATTAAAAAAACAACACGCTGATAAAAAAAATTCAGAAGCGGCACGCAAATCGCTCAATGAATCAATTCTAAACATGCCGACGTTAAACGAACAGTGGAACATATCCACAACGAAAACAGGCGCAATTAACTCAACAACCTCTTCGGGGGTTGAATATTCATCGCGTAGCCTCGGCCACAATGCCACTCCATCGACTAGCCTCGGCCACAATGCCACTCCATCGACTAGCCTCGGCCACAATGCCACTCCATCGACTAGCTTCGGCCACAATGCCACTCCATCGACTAGCTTCGGCCACGATGCCACTCCATCGACTAGCTTCGGCCACGATGCCACTCCATCGACTAGCTTCGGCCACGATGCCACTCCATCGACTAGCTTCGGCCACGATGCCACTCCATCGACTAGCTTCGGCCACGATGCCACTCCATCGACTAGCTTCGGCCACGATGCCACTCCATCGACTAGCTTCGGCCACGATGCCACTCCATCGACTAGCTTCGGCCACGATGCCACTCCATCGACTAGCTTCGGCCACGATGCCACTCCATTGCCAAGCTTAGGAAGCAACATCAGTCCTGGCTTAGGGTTCAATGTGACTCCATCTGCTAGCTTGAGTAACAATATCAGGTCCTCGGTTGCACTGGGCCACAATCTCACTCCATCAAATGACTTTACCAACGATGCCTCTCCATCGATGTGTTGCGGTAACAGTGCGCTTTGACAACCCGTCAGCTGAGGACAGGCATCATTTACCTCCATCTTGCTTTGATAATAATGTGACGCCATTGGCTTTGAACCAAAAAATATTGGCAACAACACAAACAAACCATCTAGAAACTCCCTCATTGGGAAGGAATAGGTCATTAACTTTATTTGCTAATGCCAACCATTCAAGAGAAAACACCAGAAATGAAAGTTCTTCAAACATCCTATTTAGAACAAGTAATTCAGTGGAAACATCATATCCCAGAACCAACGATACATCACATTGCCAACCAAACAGTAATTCACAATGGACACAAGTTGCCGAGTACGTTGCACCCGAGAGGGACATTTCTAACTATTCTTCAAATCGAAAGAAATTAAATACAAAGCGTCTTTTAATGTTGTGTTATAGTTTTCAAATAATATTTCGTAGATGTTATAAGTGAAGATATGAATCAGTCGAAAACATTCTTAAATTTGGATTCTTCGGAGAACCTTCATACAACAATACAAAAACTGAGAGACGAGTTAAAACAAAGGGAAGCTCAAATAGCTTTGTTGAAAGCTGCTTCAAAAGAGACAACTGAAGAATTCAATGGTATAAATATAAAAACGCACTTTTTTCTTCATTTATATTATACTTTCTAGGAGACAAGGATCAAATTATAAAGAATTTGAAGGAAGAGTTGGAAAACTTGAAGACGAGCTCTAAAGAGTGCCACAGTTGTCATAACCTTAACAAAGGTACGTATTTAGGCAGCAATCATTGGTCCATCCAAATATATTTAAATCTCTACTATAAATATAAATACAGCCAAGAAACATCTTGAAAGTCTTGTGAACTCTATAAAAGTTCCAAGTGGAAATACTGAGGTAAGACTGCCATTCCAAGGTTTTTGATGTTGTATAACTAAGAACTATTGATCAAGCGATGGGAAATGCAAAAATGTATAAGGAATAAATTTTATAACGTATTTAATTTAGAATGAAAGTTCCGCTTCAAACAGTGTAACGGCTGTTCAATCACCGGAACAAGAGAAAGTGGTAATAATATATTGATTTGTATAATTTACACTTGAAAAACTAAGCCCTACCACCATTAATCCTTCAAAAAAGAATTTTCACACCTTACTTGCCATACCAAATTACATATTTATGACTTTTTTAAAAACTTATAGGTTCCACTATTTGATGGATGTCCAATTAAAGTAAAAAAGTCGCAAAAACTGAATTTGGCATACACTTGTACTTCTCCCAAGAAAACAGTGCTTCAGCTTGTCAACATGCTACACACCGAAGAGGAATTAAGAAACATGTCTTTTGCAGGGAAAGGTGGCAAAAAACCATTTCCTGAGTATGAAGTACAAGGTATTATGGGTAAGTATCGGTAGAGAAAATCATTGCATCAAATCAAGAAGTGAACCAATGGTGCTAAATAGAATAAGAGCTGCACGATTATTATGAATTTAGTTTTCAACAATTTTTCTAGACAAGGACAGAGTCAAGCCAAATTAAACATTCGGACCTTTTTTAGTATCGGTGGTGTAACTCTCCTAATTAGCACCTTGGAATTGACTTATTGTCAGTATTTAAAAAGTTCCATATTTATAGCATACGTCAGCAGAATGTACAAGAATTCAGCCAAATTTCAAAACATTTCGGAAAAAATTATTAAAAAATGCATAAACAACCGTTGTTTAACAGTAAACCTATCGTTCCAAAAAAAGCTCAAAGCTTTGGCTGCTGCCGAGATAGGACAAAAAGAAACGGAAAAGGGCCAAAAAGAAATAGAAGAGGGTGAAAATAGAACAGGAGACCACAGTAATTTTGAAAAAGGAAATGAAGCGGAAATTTCAGAAGAAACAAACATTGAACACGATGTAAATATTGATTCTGAAAGTGACTAAATAAAGTGAAATTGTCATTCAGAATGTGATCAAACAAAGTGAATGTCATTCAGAATGTGAATGATTAAACTACTCTAATGAATTTAATTAAAATTCGATGTTTTGAAACTTAATTAGTTTATTTATTATATTCGCTGGACACTATGGAAAAGGGGGACAATTTAGAACTGGACAGAAGTAGCGCTGGAAGTGGGCTGCATTAGGCTGAACTGAAATAGCGCTGGAAGTAGGCTGTATTGGGGTGGTCTGAAATAGCGCTGGAAATGGGCTATATTGGGCTGGACAGAAATAGCGCTCGAAGTGAGCTGTATCGGACTGGACTGGAATAGAGCTAGATGGACTGAAAAGCAATTAACTAAAATAGCGCTGGAATTAGGCTGTATTGGGCTGGACTGAAATAGCGCTGGAAATGGGCTATATTGGGGTGGTCTGAAATAGCACTGGAAGTAGGCTGTATTGGGCAGGACTGAAATAGCGCTGGAAATAGGCTGTATTGGACTGGACTGAAATAGCGCTGGAAGTGAGCTGTATCGGACTGGACTGGAATAGAGCTAGAAATGGACTGTAAAGCAATTAACTAAAATAGCGCTGGAAATAGGCTGTATTGGGCTGGACTGAAATAGCGCTGGAAATGGGCTATATTGGGTGGTCTGAAATAGCACTGGAAGTAGGCTGTATTGGGCAGGACTGAAATAGCGCTGGAAATAAGCTGTATTGGGCTGGACTGAAATAGCGCTGGAAGTGAGCTGTATCGGACTGGACTGGAATAGAGCTAGAAATAGACTGTAAAGCAATTAACTAAAATAGCGCTGGAAATAGGCTGTATTGGGGTGGTCTGAAATAGCGCTGGAAGTAGGCTGTATTGGGCTGGACTGAAGTAGCACTGGAAGTGAGCTGTATCGGACTGGACTGGAATAGAGCTAGAAATGGACTGTAAAGCAATTAACTAAAATAGCGCTGGAAATAGGCTGTATTGGGTTGGACTGACATAGCGCTGGAAATGGGCTATATTGGGGTGGTCTGAAATATAGCACTGGAAGTAGGCCGTATTGGGCTTAACTGAAATAGCGCTGGAAGTGAGCTGTATCGGACTGGACTGGAATAGCGCTAGAAATGGACTGTAAAGCAATTAACTAAAATAGCGCTGGAAATAGGCTGTATTGGGCTGGTCTGAAATAGCGCTGGAAGTGAGCTGTATCGGACTGGACTGGAAAAGCGCTGGCAATAGGCTGTATTGGGCCGGACTGAACTAGTTCTGAAAGTGGGCTGTATTAGGCTGGACTGTAATAGCGCTAGAAATGGACTGTAAAGCAATTAACTAAAATAGCGCTGGAAATAGGCTGTATTGGGCTGGACTAAAATAGCGCTGGAAGTGAGCTGTATCGGACTGGACTGGAATAGCGCTGGAAATAGGCTGTATTGGGCTGGACTGAACTAGTGCTGAAAGTGGGCTGTATTGGGCTGGACTGTAATAGCGCTAGAAATGGACTGTAATGCAGCGCTGAATAGGAGCTGAATGTAAGCTGGAAAAGCTAGGCTGAATTGGCTGAAAATGAAACACTTTCAGTCAATTTCCAACCCTAAAGCAGTCAATTTGTAGCATTCTTTTAATATTATAAATTTGGCTGTAGTGCAGCCAAAAAACAGACACACGATTTTTGTAAGGGCTGCTTGAATTCTTAATGCACAGACTAAACACTAAGCGATGGGTACTCAAGGCCGTCGCACGCATTTATGACCCCCTGGGAATGCTGGCACCTTTTACAGTGCGAGCTAAGTTTCTATTTCAAGCGCTTTGGCAAAGGGGTTTACCTTGGGATGAAGAGTTGCCCGATGATTTAAAAGCAACATTCGACAGCTGGACTTCTGAATTAAGAAAAATCAGAAACCTATCAATACTACGTTCTTACTACAAAGAAGCTGGAGCTAAATTCCACGAAAACATTAAATCAAACGAGCTACACGTATTCGTTGACGCAAGCGAAAAAGCGTACGCGACCTGCGCTTATCTTCGATTCGAAACCAAGGACGGTACTTTCGGAACCGTACTAGTCACTGCAAAGACCAGAATTGCGCCATTGAAGAAGATTACGCTTCCTCGGTTGGAGTTAATGGGAGCAACCATAGGAGCTAGACTAGCTAAGCATTTACTCGATACTATGTCAACCAAACCCACTGAATTAAAAATGTGGACCGATTCTACAATCGTTCTTCAATGGATCAGAGGTTCAGTCACGCAATGGAAACCTTTTGTTTCTAACAGGGTCCGAGAAATTCAAACTTTGACCAATCCCGAAGTGTGGGGCCATTGTACGACCAAAGACAATCCCGCGGGTCTACCCACAAGGGGAAAGACAGTATCAGAGTTGGAAAATAGTAGTCTGTGGTGGAACGGTCCTGTATGGCTCGGAAAACCCAAAGAGATGCACCCACGGCAGAGCCAAGGTTCAAAGGAAAACTTTCCTGAATCGGACGAAGAGTTACGTAGTTCCTTTCGATCCGTAACACAATCAATTTGCACCGTCGAACCCTCTATTGAACCACCACTCAATCTTGAAAATTACAGTAGACTTAGAAAGGTCTATCGCGTAACAGCTTGGATATTCCGTCTAAAGGACAACCTAAGAAAACCTAAAGTCGACCGGAAGTTGAACGATCTTTCCGTAGAAGAAATGACTAGAGCAGAAAAATTTTGGATACGGTTGGCCCAAAAGGAGAGCTTTCCTTCCGAGATTGAAAGTTTGAAAACTGGACAAAAGATAGCCTCAGATTCGAAGATCTTCATGCTGCAACCTTTTCTGGATGACGATCGTCTGATGTGCGTAGGGGGACGTCTAACGTCAAAGTCCCTTTCATATAGAGAGCGCCATCCCTGGATATTGTCTCCCAAACATAGGCTTGCCCATCTAATCGCCGACTATCATCATGGTCGTCTAATGCACGCTGGTGTAAACGACACACTCATACAAGTGAGAGAACAATTCTGGATTCTAAGCGGAAGAAAACTTGTAACCAAAGTAGTGCATCATTGCCACCTATGCAAAAGATTTCGAGCGGAACCTGGTGAAGCGGAAATGGCACCTTTGCCCGACTTCCGGACCACAGCCGCACCCCCCTTTGAGAAGTGTGGCCTCGATTTTGCAGGACCACTCTACGCCAAAAATGGGAACAAATGTTATATCGCACTATTTACTTGCGCTGTAACACGAGCAGTCCACCTTGAACTTGTGTCAGACATGACTGCTGAAGCATTTCTACTTGCTTTCAGACGTTTCATCGCTCGTCGCGGAATAGTTAAGGAAATCTATTCCGACAATGCTAAAACTTTCAAGCGAGCGGACCTGGACATAAAAGATCTCTTGAAAAATGTTGCTAAGTCTGAAGTCACTAAATACCTAGGAGAATTAAACATCTCCTGGAATTACATTGTGGACCGCGCTCCTTGGTGGGGAGGTTTTTGGGAGAGACTAGTTCGCTCGGTTAAGATCTGCTTAAGAAAGGCCCTTGGTCAATCTCGTCTCAAGGAAGAAGAAATTGCAACAGTTTTGGCAGAATCGGAGGCCATCATCAATTCTAGGCCCATAACCTTTGTTTATCAGGATGTTGGTGAACCTACACCGTTAACCCCTGCGCATTTTTTGGTTGGGGAAAGATTAACAACATTGCCCTCAAGAACTTTTCCTCAAAGTCAAGTCGTTCCTGCAGAAAGGAAAGAATTAACTAATCGACTCAAGTACCGTCAACGACTGATAGACAACTTCTGGTACCGCTGGAAAAATGACTATTTATTGGAGCTGCGTTCGGCTCATCATAACATTAAGAAGGACCCTACAAAAGAACTTAAAAAGGATGACGTGGTTCTCATCTCTGAACCTAAACTACCGCGACTGTGCTGGAAGATGGCAGTTGTGGAAGAAGCTTATCGCGGACGAGATGATAAGGTCCGATCGTGTATGCTTAGGCTTGCGAACGGATCTAAATTGAAACGACCTATCCCCCTAATCTATAATCTAGAGATAAACGAATAAGTCTGATCTGGTTAAAATCCCTCTTGAACACTTAATGTTCAAGGGGGGGAGCTTATGTTGAAACCAAAATCTAGTTGTTAACCAAAACCTAGTTATATTTTAATTGACGAAAAAATAAGTCTTATTTTTGTATTTTTTAATTTTGAAATAATCATGTGAGAGTTTTAATTTAATCTGTAAGCGAACTTATTACAAAAAACAGTATAACTCTAAAAAATGTTTATGTCTACTAAAGCTTAAAAAACTCTTTTAAATTTTTTGCCATATAAGGAAATATTGTGATTTTTCTCTCTCTACCTTTTTTTTATTATTTGGCCAATAGACATTTTTTTGAGCTCTTAATTGTTTACCTCTTGAAACGATTATCATGAAATTTTCAGTCGCAATATTTTATTCAGCCTAATAAGTTAGGGATTCGTCTGCGCGTCCGCCCTATGGATAAATTCTAAATTGTAAACTCTGAATTCGATACTTTTAAATATTATTAAAGACATTGTTATTGTTTTCCTAACTAAAGTCGTTTCTTGGTTATGTTATCCTCATTTTAAATCCGCGCGTGTCGAACGAACATTCTCAAAGTTTCCATCTAAAAGCTTTCGGACTTTTTCAGTCGGGTTCGAAAGCGATTTAAGCTCTCCCAATACGAAAGACTAAACTTTCGCGCAACAGGGTCTGTGAAATAAGATACCCTAGATTTAAACTAGAAATGACCTTGTTTCGCCTCCTCTTATAAGAGGTGTTAACGGTTCAGAGTGAGCCGAAAGTTAAATACACCCTTCAGTGATACATTTTAGGTCCTCATTAGAATTATTGAGGATACAAAGGAAATTGTTAAACGCTTAAGCTTTTGCTAAAGACCTTGGCAATATTTCGCCAATTTGAACTATGTATTTCCGGTTTTTCTCATTGGCTGGTGGACCTGTGTTTAGAAAGTAAATTCGTCTCGGCTCGGAGAGGTTTATTTTGGTTTCCCAACTTGTTATTTTTCGTTTGGCAATTTAAGTTGGCAAATTTTCTCACCTGAGGCGCTATTAGTTGGACTTAAATAATTTGAAATGTTTATTTTCACGCGCTTAGAATTTTAAATACTCATTTTCGCGCGCGTTTCGGTCCGGCTATCAATGAAATCTCGCGGTAAAATAGGGAGCAAATAAGAAGTCTCGTTTCTTAAAAGTCCCCCCCTTCGAAGCCACCGCGCACAGGCCTTGATTAACGTAGGCAACGGTGGGTCAAACGAGTTTTTAGTGGTATGGGTTAGGTAGTCGTTTTACCGCGATTATAGCGAATTTATAGACAGTTATACTAGGTAAGCGATTAAAGGTAATTAAGCTAGGTAGCTATCAAAGATAAACTAGGTTAGCGATCAAAGGTAATTAAACTAGGTTAGCGATCAAAGGTAATTAAACTAGGTTAGCGATCAAGGGTAATTAAACTAGGTTAGCGATCAAGGGTAATTGAACTAGGTTAGCGATCAAGGGTATGCCACCTTTTTTATTCATGTACCTCATGAGGTTAGAAATCATACCTCATTAGGGTCAAACATGACCCCGCCCCTCCCTCAAGTGCCCAAGCTGTGACGCGTAAGACGGCCAGATCTATTAATGAGCATAAAAACTAAACTCATTCCGATAGTCAGACCTTTTGTACTCAATGAGATAAGATCTAGGCCACTGGCTCTTGGTCTATACTATTTTGAGAGTATATAAGGCATCCGACTCCTAATAGTTGATAAGAAAAGCGCAACTGCGAAAACCTTGGGTGGCTATCCCACATTAGGGAAGCTAGACGTTTCTCGTAACCCTAGCTGATCGCCGCGTATATCTTAACCCTAACGATGATAACGGAGTAGAAGACAAAGCTACATATATTGCCATGTGGAATGTACCAAAGACCAGAAGATGGTGGTGTTTAGAAGCCAGTAAGTACAGACTGGTATGCATGTGGAATGCACGAAAGATTATAAGCTGGTGGTGTTTAGAATCAATAAAATACAGTTTGGTATGCATGTGGAATGAACGAAAGAGCAGAAGGTGGTGGTGTATTGGAGCCAGTAAGAAGAGTCTGGCGTCTATGTGGTATAGATGGAAAACTAGTGCGTTGTGGTGGTGTTAGAGCAACAGTATTATCAATTTCTGTGACTTGCGAAGGCGGTTCGGAAATTGCGAACAACAAGACAGACAGACACACATACGTCCAGTGTAATACCTCTCCGTGACGTCATCGTCACTCGGAGAGTTAACTATGTACTGATATCGAGACTACGGGTGAGGTGATAGTT
The DNA here is from genome assembly GCF_054372755.1 of Phalangium opilio. Taxonomy (NCBI): domain Eukaryota; kingdom Metazoa; phylum Arthropoda; class Arachnida; order Opiliones; family Phalangiidae; genus Phalangium; species Phalangium opilio. Next base: position 3,366,483 of record NW_028324148.1, on the reverse strand, counting down.
TTCGTTCGTGTATTTTAAAAGGATGGGGATTATAATACTTAGTTTAAAAATTGCATTTAATTGTACTGGTTCATATGCCTTTAGTTTCTGCTCATTTCCAAGCAAGTGTTTCAAATAAAAAATTTCAAGACTTTACAAACCGAAAGACAACATTTCAAAGATTACAACAAATTTGTGAAAAACTTTTATTTTTGAAATTACATTAAGTTAAATGACATTAAATTTAAATTTACTAATTCCAATATATCTTGTCTTTCCGTCGTTTAAATTGCATAAAATTTTGCATATACGCGCATTTACACCAACGCTAGTGGTTAATCGAGACAGTTTTGGAAAATGTCAATTATTTAACTAATTAAGTCACTAATTAAATTTATTTATTCGCTTAATTAGTTACATAATTGACATTTTGCAAAAGTGTCTCGATGAACCACTAGCGTAGGTGTAAATGCGCGTGTAAGCAAAATTTTATGCAATTTAAACGACGGAAAGACAAGATATATTGGAATTAGTAACTTTAAATTTAATGTCATTTAACTTAATGTAATTTTAAAAATAAAAGTTTTTCACAATTTTGTTGTAATCTTTGAAATGTTGTCTTTCGGTTTGTAAAGTCTTGAAATTTTTTATTTGAAACACTTGCTTCGAAATGAGCAGAAACTAAAGGCATATGAACAACCACTCCCCCCTTCCCAAGCTGGCTTTAGCTCGACTTTAAGCTTTGTGAATTGTGGTTTACGTTTCCTCGATATATTCAGTTGCGTAACGACGTTCGTTGGGACCGCCCGCAGCCCGACAATTAGGGCCCCTTCTCGAGTGTTGAGCGTTCAAAAAGTATGAGAACATCACGAAAGTTTAATATTACTAGTTTTCCATTTCATATTTTATAGCAATTACGACTTGTCGCCGCTCTCTTCTAAGATTTCTCGCACATTCATGGTTCACTCCCCTTTACACCAATGCAGGGAAAAAACTCAATTTTTAACACGAAAAATAGGACGCCCTTCGCAAAATGAAAGGATTATACAGGTCTCATAAATTTTCAGATTTAGAGTTTGGATTATTTTATTTGATTGAAAACGTAAGACTCTTTAAATTGCGTTACGTCCAGGGTTCTAAATCGGTAAATTACCATGGTAATTTACACGGTAATTTACCAGGGTAACTGTAATTTACGATTTTCTCGGGTAAATTACCACGATGGTAATTTACCACCGAATTTTTAATTCCTTCACTTGGAAAATGGTCTAAAAGCTCCATATTTTGCTCTACCCGTGCATGCACACTTATTTCTTCCCATGATATATGAGTAAGTCATAAAAGGTTGAACGACAAGCGTGGGAAAAATTTGATTAAGGAAATTAAATTTGATTTTCTCGTCTATTCTTGTTGTCGAGTTCGTTTGCTTTAGCTGGATAGCTGTAGTTGTTAGAATTTTCTAGAGATGGGCCCATACCGATACCAATAACGGCACCAAAATTTGACTAAACCGATATATCGGTACTTGTTTAAACTGTTATCGGCCCTTCTCTAGAATTTTGTTCTAAAGACGTGAAATAGCAAAAATTCGCAAAATTGGTAAGAAGAAGAACGTGGATGTTGCTGTTCAAAACTATTTTGAGCTGCTAACATCAAAACTCGGTGTTTAAATATTGTAAAACACTATGCTGTAAAAAGAATAGCTGTGTTCAAGTGATATTTTTATTATTTAGCTTAGAAACGATCAATATAATTTAATTTTTTAATTTTCGTAAATTACCATGAACGGTATTTTACGCGGTAAATTACGGCGTAATTTACCATTTTCCAAAATTACCGTAATTTTCGAACCCTAGTTACGTCGCATCTAGATCTAATCAAAAACTGAAGGGCTCACACAGAAAAACATTTAGATTTACAGAAAAACATTTAGATTTACATAAAAAGTGACTAATAATTAATAAACTGTAAGCAAAAAGGAACCTAAAAGTGACTGAAAATGACCAAATTAAGCTATTTAAAAGGGTCAGGTAGGAAGATATGTTTTTCAGACATGACAGATTTTTGTTATTCTTTTTTATAATCTAACATATTTTAATGGTCTGTTGAGCTCAATCTTTGAGCTTAGATATTGCAATGACTTGAAACTAGAAAATTATACAACTGAGCTAAATCCAATCCACTGATCTCTTAACTGCTTTCTTAACCGAGGCTACTGAGCAAAATATTCGGCTGCTTAAATAGCTCCGATATCATTGGCTAGTTTCCACTACACGCGCTTCGGAGGAAAAACCGGAAAGAAGAGTAAATAAGATTGTCGTTCACGTGGCGGCCGCAGATCATCGCATATAATTGGGACGCTGGCGGCTCGGAAGAAAACGCTGGAGTATAAAAATGAATTGCCTGAGTAACTTATAGGGAGCTAACATATTATTAACTCATGCTTTTATTAAAGTCTGTATCTCGCAATTTCAGCAGTGTAATATCATTTGAAAGTGTAGGAAACACAGTTAATTATAGACAGGTTAACCTACTCCTTTAAAAAAATCATTCTTTATAATAACTGTTACGACGTGCTTATCATTTTTCATCTGAAAATAAATTCCTTTCTAACAGAATCGCATTAAAAATAATTGATTGTATTAAATTCGATGTATTTATTTAATCTGACTCCAACTTCCTATATTCTCCGGGGTCAAATGTCTCTTATCTACCAAACTATGCGACGAGTCAGATCATCAGATCAAGTGTCAGGGAGCAAAGTTCTCTTTAGGCCCGCTATTCTCGATAACGTTTTACCCCTCCTGCCTTGGTCTCATAAAGAGGGGTAACTTTTTATCGAAACATCAGCGCAAAAGTAAAACTAAATCATTTTCGAGTGTTTTATTTGTGGGTCCTTGGGATGATTTCTTCTTCATAAACCAGTTCTTGACTGTAGAGAGAGAAGCAAGCTGCAGCAGCAACTTTATTTTAATGAACAAAATGGCATCTACGATCATTTCTTTAGTTTTTCTTCTCGTTTTCTTCACCCCTTTGTTTGCGGTTTCGGTAAATGTTAAGGCAGTTTTTCCTTCAAATCCCAGAAATTTGAAACGATTTCCAAGGATTATTTTGAACGGTACTTTGCCTAATATGAACGAATTAACGATTTGTCACTGGGTCAACGCGCACGCCATAAAATCAAAGGGTGTCTATGTCATTTCGTACGCTCATGGTCAAGCGGCTGATGAAATCCGAACTGGCGTTGTTCCGAACGGCGGTATCAACAAAACTAAGCTGATCTTGAGTATTTCAAACGAAACCTTTTCCGCACCTACGGAAAGGTTTAGACCGGGAAAGTGGCATTATATGTGCTTCACATGGACCAGTGGAGAAGGTCAAACTGCGGCTTATTTGGATGGAGAAGTATAATTAAAGACTGTTAATTTTTATTTTTTTTTTGTGGGAAAAAGGTTTGTAATCAGAGATAATTTCTAATTTCAGTTGGTGGGTAAAGGGATAAATATCCAAACTAGGGGCAAAGTTCGCTCTGGAGGAGTTCTAATGATCGGTCAAGATCAGGACGTTTATAATGGAAAATTTGATTTGGAAGAATCGTGGGAAGGATACGTCGCTGACGTACAAATTTGGGATGAGGCCTTAAAAATTGACCAAATAGTCAGCATGGCTCGCTGCAATATCGAACTAGAAGGGAATGTCTTCGCCTGGATGAAAACACCAATTAGCGCAGTGGAAGGGGTTGGTTTCAGCGCCGCCCAATTATGCAAAGGAAATAATGAAATGGTGGCCAAAAGACACATTATCTTAACTTGAAAGTAAAAATGTTTTTATATATATATTTTTTCTCATTTGAGTCAATAACAAATAACAATTAATATTTTGTACTGTTGTGACTAAAACATTACATTCATTAAAATTCTATAGATATTCAGCAAGTATTACAATAGAATATCTTAACTGTTACCATTGTGTATAAATCTTTGTCTTAACAAAATAAAATCTTTATAAAAAATAGTGAACTTATCAATTTTAACTTTTACAATGAACTTGAAAAAATATATTATGCCTTCTTAGTTTTAAAATATCTTAGTATAACAACAGTATATTAAGTATAACAACAGGTTCAATCCCGAAGACCAAGTTCAGTCACCTTCCTCTGAGCAAAAGTCATAACTATCATGCTTAAACCATTAGCGATAAAACTTCGAAGAGACCCTGGCGCTATCCCACGATACAATGCTATTAACCCTTTTTCTCTGACTATTCCACGCAAGCGATTCAAAAGTGTCGTTTCTTAAAATTCAAAATTAACAATATTAGTTACCAAGAACGATACAGTTGTACCACCATAAGTCAATGCTCAAAACAGAGACAATTCTTTCCATAGTTTCCTTAAACTTGCGATTTGACTACTTCTAAAGGCCAAACAAGCCACCAACCTAATGTAGCCGCGATTCCTGATCTTGGAAAAGGGCCAAGAATTTGGTTTTGTACTGAGCTATTTGAGACTGAGCTGGTATTTAACTGTCGCCGTGCCGAATCAAGTAATATGAAGTACGTGGTCATTAAACCGGTAGTTCGACACCAAGTGATCCCAAACCCCTACACATGAAAATGAAGAATAAGTTTTATCTATCCTCCATCTTAAAACAGTAACTAAGTACGTACAGTGTACAGCTTCGGTAATGACCATGACTGCCCAATTTGCCTTCTTACCTATAATTTACCATGTTTTTCGGTTTTATGCGCGAATCAGACGTTTCAAAACGAGGAACTCACTTTAACATATTCTAAAGGGCATTCTATAATAGATCGTGCTGTATTAGCTATGATACCACCACCAATTACTCTCCTACATTGTTAATTATCCATTAGAATTAATGTGTTTTATCACTTTGTACAACTAACAATTGCAAACCCCCACTATAAGGTACTTCAATACGACCATATTCACTGTCCATAAGAGTATACCTGCAGTATCGAAATTATTTCAATTCTCCGCATGGCTTCTGCAAAAGTAGGCCTAAAATAATTTTAAACATACATTGCTTCAAATGAGGCAAAATGAACAGAACGATACATGCCAGACCCAACTAAGGGTAGAATGCAACCTCTGTAAGGCACAATCTTATCAATATTTCGGAGAAGCGATAAAGACGTTTTATTCTTCAAGGTTTTACAAACCGATAGAGGCCAAAGAAACCATCAGATTTTATGGTTTTATGAAATGCTCTAAACATCCCCACTTTCTCAAAACCAGTTTGCGCTTGCATTTTAGTTTTACTGGTATCCAAAGGATGACCAACGCAAACATTTGTGACTCCATATAATATCCCAACTACAAATCAACGCAAATAACGAAATTGTCCTTCTTTGTTCTTTGACACTTCAGCCGCAGTGTCATTGCCCCGGGCCTAAATATGTTTCTAAGCCTCGGCTATTACACACATCGAACCCGGCATTACCAAAAAGTAACAATTAAAACAAACCTGATAATCCTATAGCTCCTTCCTCAATCCAATGGGTTCGCTCTTCATTATGAGTCATAATTTTTCTATTATTAATCAATATATTGTATATAACTTTTAATAGAAAATACACCAAGCTAACAAACACTACGCCACTCCGTGACTCCGCACGCCAGCGGCTTCAGTTTCTATTTAAGGTCACGTGCTCACAAGCTACAAAGTCAGGGGTTAAACTAGGGTGTGGTTTTGAATTTCTATAAAATTATTCTACCAAATTTCAAATTTATAAATGATGGGACACTGAAAGATACTTTTTAGCTACATCGTATGATGTACATCTACGATGAGGCTCTTAGTTTGACCTGCCCTGTTGTTGTAGTAGTAGTAGTAGTAGTAGTAGGGGTGTCACAGTCCTGCCTTTGGCAGTATCAAATTTTTCGTTCGTCATTTTTGAACGTCGAGAGAAAATATTTTCTTTTTAGTTAACGTTACAGTTCACAGGTGGAGTTTTAAACTTAGTGCAGGGAAGAAATTTTTTTTTAACTTTCCTTCCTCCTCGGAGAATCGTACCGCGGACCTTTCACTCGCCACCCCAGTACTATACAGCCTCGCCTAAAATCGCATGTTCAGAAACGGGCTCGAATGAAGCGCTATACTCGGAGAGAGAGGTTTGTCACAGGCACCGTCCCCTTCTCTCTCTCCCTCTTTCTCTTCAACTAGGAGTCATGATCCTATCCGAGGCCAGGAGATATAACTTCGCGGTTGGAGAGGCAAAATCATATTAAATAAATTTTTACCGACCGGGCAGAAGTTTTTATCACTGTTTAGGGTAGGGCATCGAGGGGCTATTCACTCTGATTTTATGCACGGTAAATCATTTAAGCATTGTAAAAGATTGCGTTATTCACTCATTAGATTAAGGTATAGAGGGGTTATCCACTCATTAGGGTAAGGTATAGAGGGGTTATCCACTCATTAGGGTAGGTATAGAGGGGCTATTCACTCGTACGATGTGGATATTTTACGAGCCCTTGGGTCCACTTGTCAAAACATAAAAACTTATTTTAGAACGAACCAACGTTTTATTTAAATGAAAATTAGGTTAGTTGTCAATATATCCCTACTCCTTTTGCAGTGTATGAGCTCTTCCACGATGATACCATATTTTCTAATAGGTATACCCAGGAATGCATAGATTTCTTCATCTTGGAATCTTTAAGAGGCCATAGACCCCACACTAATTACTGATTGAATATAAGGGGAAGGGCTTAAAAATTTGTTTGACAGCCCACTCCTCCCTCCTTGCATATCATTGGCTGTTCACGTGTATAGGAAGAAAAACAAATTAAGAAAACCATAGCAAAAAATGACAAAAAATCAAACAACAAAATAAATCCTCTCGCAACGACGCTAAATAACTCACATACACAACAAGTGGGAAAAACCAAAATATTTCCTCACCGAGTCAATAGGAGGACTACTACTACAAACTTATTTACCTAGATAAGGAATTATTTCTTTTTTTTAAGTAAAAATTTACGAATTATTAAAGCAGTATTCCAAGTATAGCGAATATACAGTAAAGCAGACGACATTTTACATCCAATAAAGATATGTCTTGGACACATGGAAATTAGTCAATGGGGAAAAAAACAGGAAATTAAGTGTATAGTTTTGGAGAGATATAAACTTTATGTGTTTGAAAAGGCCCAATTGTCTACGCTTCAGCTGTTTACCCTATGTACTCATAGCTACATTCACAACTGGTTTGCAGTGTAAACACTATCGTCTTGTCTCACCTCAACCATGTTCTTAGTTTGCCAACATGCGTGTTAAGGTTAAATAACACCAAAGCTGATTTGTGGCTAGACGCACTGAAAGTCTTGCGCACCATTAAAAGAATGAAAACTCCGTAGATAATACCCGTTTACCATTAGCCCTTTCATTGGTCTAATTTCCACCATGATCTTTTCTTCTATTATAATATCTACACCTGATTATTTAAACGTGTATTTAACTTTCGGCTCACTCTGAACCGTTAATGTCTCTTCAATACAGACACAAAAATCAGCACCCATAGTTTACTACACCTTGGGCCTCTATTATACACTCTTTTGTTCACTAGGCCTATTTCGGATAATACTTGATTTAACGGACAGAGTGTAAGCCTTAGCGTTCTTCTTGATATAACTAAAGCAAGGATTATTCTATATACAGATGTAGTATAGCTTAAGTAATATATAAACAGCCATTTCAAATAATAATATTAAAAAATGTCCTTGGAATATCAAAATGAAACAGCTTTCAAGTTACAAAACTACTAAAGGCATCGTAATTACGAAAAATACTTCCACATATTCACTTAATATTATGAAACAAGTTGGTAAACCAAAATAAACCTCTCCCAATCAACTATTGCAATATCAACGGTTATGATGGAGTAGAAACTAAGATTGTCAGATTACTATGTGATATAGACGGAAAACCAAGTTGTGTTGATCACGTGATTTTTCAGCTACATATTATTCCTCAGTTTCCACTCCCTATTATAAATTCTCTGATAAAAACAAAATAATCTAACAAATCAATAAAAATTTAGTTTTTGGTTTAGCAACTCTATTACAAAGCACCTTTGGATCAAGGTTTAACGTCCATCATCAGGCTTGCCACGGTTAATTATACTAAAGCAGCATTCTTTTCTTCTGTATTCTATGATTCTTAAAGGAAACGTTCAGGTGACATAACATTATACCTTATAAGAACGGGCTTCTTATTGGCGTCTGCTAAATCAAATCTTTTTACCCCTTAGAGAATAATACGGCAGTACAGGGAAAGGATCTCCTGTGCGATCCCCTTGCCGACCCCTATTTGTATTATAGGGAAAACTCCCCCACCCCCTCCCCTCCCCCATATATGTACTCTTTTCCGCGACCCCCCTTGCCGACCCACCATTTGGTATTATAGGGAAAATCTTTTTTGGGTTTATAGGGAACCTGGACGACGACCATATTTTCATCCACCCCTCCCCTCATTTGGTATTACAGGGAAAATATATGTTTTAGAGAGGCGAAACTCTTTTTTGGGGTTTATAGGGAAAGATATTTTTTCACCGCTAGATGTCGGTATGGTCAGCCTTATTTAAACGTTGGTAAATTCCTTTTCATTTCACCTTGTTGACAGCCAATAATTAGCTGTCCTCTTTTATTCAAAATTCCCCTTTTCTTAACACGTAGAGAAGAAGAGTATTTTTGTTTATTTTACTAGGCAATAATAGGTTGGGGGAAAGTAATTTATGTATTGTCAGTTCCCAAAGAACACCTTTTATTCGACTAAAGTTCTTATTCTGAATTAGAGATCCCCCTAAATACCGGTACATCCCTTTGGTTACGATTTGTTCACAACCAATAATTACCGGACCTCTTTAATTTCAAGTTCCCCTCCCTTTTCTTCACTGTTTACATATTGACAAATTCGAAAGAGGCGTATTTTTAAGGGCTAGTAATTTATCGTTTGTAGGAAACTGTTGCTTTTACACGAAATAATAAAGTATTTACTGCTTTTATTGTTGACATGATGGCAAATTCAAAGAAAGGTATTATTAGGTAATTAATTTTGCCAGCTTTAACATGTAAGGAGTCGCCGTAGAGAGTGCGAGGGAAGGGGAAGTTATGAGACGCGAGTTGTTGTGTTGGACGGTCACTTTTTCAGTGAGCCCCCAAACTGGGCGACCACTTTTTCATGCCAATTGATACTACAGGGAAAATATATTTCAGAGCGAAAATCTTTTAGGGTTTATAGGGAAAGATATTTTTCTGCAGCTAGAGGGTGGTATCGTCACGATTTCCTTCGGGGTGAGAGGGCACTCTTTAAGCTTAGAATTTTTCTTTTCGGATCTTGTTTAAAAGGGTATGTTGTAGTGGAAAACACAAGATGGTCAAGACCCCAATATAAGTTTCAAATTTTTTTATTATGATCCATTGGAAAGAAAATAATACTTATAAATTCTTTTCAAATTTTTATTTGGTAAACATTGGTTAGGATACACCAAATATATTTTGACGCATTGAAATTTAATTAGATTAGAGATTGCGTAAACAACAAAATATTGTTGTACGCAGTACAAATATAAATAAATAATAAAATTACACGATATAAGAATCAATAAATAATGAATTTCATAGTATTCAATACAAATATCTAGACGTAATATCTTTCATATAACAATTTAAAGTAAAATCGTCACATTAAGAAATACAAATGAAAAAAAATGTTTTACAACAACAAACCTTTTACGAAAAAATAAATATATTATAGACATAAAATACCATTAAAAACTAATAAACCAAAAAAAATTTAGGCGATATTTTGATATTTACTCGATACGTAACCCCTCTCCTCCTTATTTAGTTTATACACGAGTTTGTGTCTTGGGCGACTCACCATTACGATAATACGAGATACAAACCCCCCTCCCTTCTCCTCACTTCGTTTACACGCGCGTTGGTATCTTGGGCGACTCGCTTGGATGACGGTATGGTCAACCCTATTTGAGGGAAAATTGTGATGTCCTTCGAGTCGAAAGGGGTACTCTTTAAGCTTAGATTTGGTTTTTACGGATCTTATTTAAAAGGTATGTTGTAGTTAAAAAACAAGATGGTCAGGACCCAAATATTAATTTAAAGAAAATCCATTTTCACAAGATTTACAAATATTTTTCCAATTTAGTTTTAAAATATTTTTGTTGGGAAATTATTAACCTATGAAGGTTAAATGGTTTTAAAGTACACTTGCAATTTTTCTTCTCTAAGGTGTCTTTAAATTTATGAATTGTTTCCGTAGGAGTATATAATTCATAATATAATTTAATAATTCGTTGAAGTGTTCGTAGAATGATTCGTGAACGGTTCGTCTTCGAATAAATATTTGTTAAGTTTGATAAGAATTTAGTATACAGTTTCAATCATACATTCCATAGCTAAGTATTACACTTTAAAAGTTCCATATGTTTCGTTATTTTAGGTATTTGTCTGTTTATAGTAAGGACTTCTATAAGGGGATATTTTAAAATTAAAATCTTCGATATCTTGAAAAGTAAAAATTATACCGTCGAAAGACGCGTTAAGTTTAGTATAATTCTGTTCTGTCTTATCCTCTAAATTTTAAAATTCTTTAGTTTTTTATCAGGATTCGAAGTTAGTAATTGATATATATCAGTCTGTTTTTCCATAAAATGTTTCCAAGTTTCGAGAGGTAGAGAAAATCCTTTAAGATGGTTTTTTCTACTAAGAAAACCCTGGCTCTAATGTATTTAGAATCGATTTCTTACATCTTAAGGATAAAACGTTTGTCTTGTACGAAAGCATTTCATATTTTAAGCGATTTAAGTGAACACAAATATTTCAACATTAAGTTAAATACAGATTTGCGTGTTATGCTGACTCTCAGGCCACTCGCTTTCATTAGATAAAAGAGCTACTTTCCAAGTTTTGCGAACTCGTGTCGATACAAATGTCATTTAGTATATTTTAAAAGCTTTTAAGTTTAAAAATACAATCATTAAGTTAATGCATAAAGTCATTAGATAAAACCATGAATACATGGTTTTCTTCTACTTGGAATCTTTAAGAAGCCCTAGACTTCACACTATTATATGATTGAAGAGAAGGGGTTCGGGAAAGGCATAAATCTTTAATAAAATGAAAACTTCACTTTCCACATCACGTCCCATCGGCTAATCATTCGGCAAAGTTTTTTACATTCGGATTCGGCGCTCAAATTTCGTGTGAATCTTGGAACAGGTCAATATCAAGTGATTTCTAAGTTCAAATACATTAGTCATGACGTGAGGGGTGACGGTTTTTACACACTTCCTCTATAATTCATATAGAAAGGCCCAGAAAATTAACTATTAAAGATTCCAAGTAGAAGAAATCTACGTATTCTCGGAAACACATTAAGCAGCTACAGATAACTTTTCGGAACATAAACAATATTTTTAAAATATTTGAAGCGCATACGAAATGGAAAATGCATTAATGGTCTCTCTCTTGGAAATGTCAAGTAGATTAAGACTTGATGCCTTGGATTATTTGCGATAGGATCGCGCTTATTTTGTAGGTATATCTCCTGTTTGGTTTCTGGTATTGATTATTACGACAGCGCCATCTATATTTTAAATTTTGAACTAAAATCGTTTAATAAAAATTTTGGTACTTTTTAATTTTTCCTTCCTTTAAACAATAAGTACTACCTAAACCCCATATTTTAAGTTTATATCGTTATTTTACAAACTATTGGTTCATCTTCACAAACCAAAGGTGAAAGTTCATAATGAATCGGGCAAGATTACAAACAATTTAGAAAGAAAAAGACAATTATTTTCGAATACATGTTTTCGTAAAACTCGACCGATTAGCTCCTTTCTCGCCACTTTCTTTTATAAAATTTAGAATATAGAATCATTCCGTGAAAGTTTTTATCTACGTTTTCAATAATGTTAATAATATTTGTAAAATGATGTAATTATGTGATTAAATAGGGATATCTGTTCATTTCTATTACATATTTTTTATTAACTCAAATACGTTCTTATCAATAAGTTGTACAAATCAGCTCTATTTCTAATATTTCACACAATATAAAACACCAAATACTTTTACTTGGAATCACTTCAAGCATTTCGCATATGTAATATTCGAATTTAAAGTGTTTACGATTAGGCCTAAGGACTACTAATTGATATTCAAAATTTAGAATATATTTCCGTGTGCTATATAATGTTTCAATAATGTGAATCATATTGGTCAAATTTTATAAAATCGAGTTTCAACGTGGGAATCTGTTAATTTTTATTCGTGATGTCGTTTTTTCAATCCACGATAATTTCATTTGAAATGAAATCTCTCTTCTATTCGTGTTTTTCTTTTAAAACGATGTGTAAATTTCCAAATGCATTCGACCAGAATTGCAACAACTGATAGTGCGATTCCATAAAGGTACACGATGAAAATCGGCGATAGAAATCTCAGGCTCAATCCTTTCGCGTCTTGTAATTGCTCTTTTTCCGTATGAAGAGTTTTTCGCTGATAAAAGAATATCTTCCTCAATCTGGGTTCAGTTTGACGCGTTTCCACAATTCGTCCAATGCTGTCAACAAGTAAATGAATATTAAAAATAATGCTCGAGTAATAATTATATGAACCCTTGATTAAAGTATTTATTTTTGGATTTCGAGCCGAGTCCAAGCCATGAAAAATTTCGGGTTCGAGTATCGAGCCAGAGTCTTGAATGTGACGTCGAGTACTCAAGCGGTTTTCACTTGGCAAATCTATTTATTCAAGTAGGCCTAATAAGCGAGCCCGCAAAATCCTATTCGAGCCCATTTCGAGTCCAAATCTTACTTAACTATATGAGAAGAGTACACTATTATACAACGGAGTAAATATACGTTGCTTTTCGAGCTGGCCAACGAATTAAGGTATAAGAAAGTAGCCAAGCTTTAAGTACCTTCTGGTTTGATTCTACACAAAGCTACTAAATGGTATCCTGTCCTATTGGCGAGCTACTAGTTGAATTTCATTCTCCCCTTAAAATGAACTCTACGAGCTCTCATAAACATTGAAATTTGAGTTCGAGTCTTATTCGAGTCTAGACAGAGCCTTTTTAAAGACTCAATATCGCATTCGAGTCTCTAAAATTTCGTATTCGAGGGTCGAGCCGACTACTCGCACAAGCCTTATTAAAACCAATCTTCTTGAGCTTACATATAGATTAAGTTTTCCATGATATTTGCTGGCAGTTTCTTGTTGAAAAGCATGTGTCCATAAACCATTTTGTAAACGCTTTCTCCTACATGCAAGAACCTTCTTCGATAAGCCAATTCATTGGCAAATATGTCAACTATGCTGTCTAGGAGCTGATTTTCGCAAAATATCACAGCCGTTTCTTTGTAAAATTTCGGATAAAACTTAGCGTCGGGTTGCGAAATATAGTGTCCGTTTAAAGCCATTCTCTTTCGAAGCTTGGCATACGTTGAATCTGATGACTGAAAAAATAAATCAATGACACAATTGTCCAATTAATTTTTCTCGGAGTTAGTTTTGTTACTCTATATAAACAGACCTCTATCTCCTCCTCAAACCTTCCAAAATACATATAAGGTTCAATTTTGGGTTTTTTCAGCAAATCTTCAATAGAGTTAACAGGATCTGAACGGGAAATGACCATTTCTAATTTCATGGAACTATAATAGCACCATGTCAAGACAAACGACGCCACAGTCCACGATCCTAGCAAAATCCTCGTTGGCAATCTCCGTCCCAAAACAGATAAATCAGCTAAAGTCACGATAATAAAGTCAATAATTTAAAACATTGTCACAGCGACACTAAACTTTAACAGAGAAGTTCTATTTTAGATGCAGTTCCAATTATTTAACGAAGAAATTATTAGTACTTTATATGCAGTATCTATAATGCTTTTTGGCGCAATTTTAATAACAACTTAGCGGGGTCGTGGGCTAGAGGAACTGACACCCATAAGTTTATCATACTCTCCATTACTAGTATGGGGTCAAAAGGTTATTTGTTACGAGCACGAGCCCTCTTTAAATGAGTAAACAGCGTCTCACAGTGGTAATGTTTTACTAGAGGGCGTATCTTCATGGCAGCCTTGCTGAGAATCAAAACCATTATTGCCTACTATCTCACGCCATGACCAGGCTGCGTTCAACAACCCACAATAAGAAAAAAATCCGTTTTTACACTGTTGCGTTTATTTTGGTAACGTAATATCTTTGTTTTTGAATCTATTTTTGGTCTTCTGCAACATATTACCAAGGAAATTTTAAATTTTCATGAATTATATGAAGTGGCAATGTCTAGGATTTTGTATGCTCCTCAAAAGACCAGTTATTACACATTATAAGCGTATGGTAGTTTCTAACAGCTTCTTGATTAGCTCGTGGTAAACCTTTAATAATACTTAACAATTTAAAACGAGATGGAGCGAGAATATCCAAACGGTCCGAAATAAGCTTGAGAAATTAATCTGGCTTTTTTCCAACCCGGATCTTCGAGTAATGCAAAGATACGTGACGGATACCACCACAATGGCCACTATGGTCCAAAGAAAAATGACAGAATCCAGTATTAGAAGTTGCATGGGTTCACTTGTTGAAGAATGGTCATCACGTGGTACTGTACTGAGTATGACTTGTCCAGATTGATAAATAGGAAGGGATACATGAAAAAGCTTTGGTGTATTTGGTCTCGGGATCATAAACATCATATCTGTATCCAAGATCTGTAAAAAACGTTTTAGATACACTTATACAAAAAAGTTTGTTTTATCAAGAGCACTGTTAGGCCTAGTAAAAGAAAAATGGTTAACCATTGTGCTCTTTTGTGCTAGAAATTTAAAACTAGCTAGAATATGAGATAATTAATGTGCTTTTCCAAAAGAAACACTATTTCACGCGACCAGAAGTTAATGACTTCTTATCCTGGGAAGTATTGGACACTAAGGCTTTATATAGTATCCATTCCTGCAAGTCAAAATTGCCTATGGCATTCGTAAAAGAGGGTCGAAAGTTTCCTCCCCACTAGGAAAACGATCTAGTCTACTGAAAAAATCCCACGCCGCGAGGCTGTGGCTCTCAAACTGTGGGGCGTGTTCAAAACTTCTTCAGCGCCAATCGTTGAAAAGCCGTCTGTCTAGAACTCTCTGAAAATCCATTACAGTCCGTGGGCCTAGGACCCTACTCTAGTTTGAACGGAATTTCTAGCAGTCTATTAAAACAGCTGTTTCTGATTCGTTACCTCAAACCACAGGACACGCCTTAAAGTTTCGTTACTTGCCCGTTGCTGGCGCGCAAACCAGCCTGCCAGCTTAAAATGAGAGAAGCGCCGTAGGTGGCGTGGTGATCAGACCTAATAAGAAGTTGGCTAACAGAGATGGATCCGGATATGGTTAGAGTCCAATACTTCCCAGGATAAGAAGTCATTAACTTCTGACGCGACCATTTGTTATATGCCAAAACATTCTTAGATAGATAAGACAGAAATCGATTTTATTAATTATATTAAAATAGCTCTCCCCTAAATGAAAAGAAAAAAAATCAATGTGTATTGGCCTATTTTATCTATTTTAGAACCAGAAGTACGTAGATTTCCTCTACTTCGAATATTTAGCAGACCATTTTCAGGGCCTTTCTTCTTGAATTATGGTGTAAGAGGGATAGAAACCGTCACCCATGTTGTAGCGCAATAACCAATCAAACGCGATTATCGAGGAGCGGGCCTTTTAACAAAGCTTTAAGTCCATTCAACCAGACATTTGTATGGGGTCCATAGGCGCTTAAAGATTCCAAGTGGAAGACATCTATAATTTCTCTTTAGAAGAAAGCGAATGAAAGCGTGTTTTCTAGTGAAACACTATTTCACTTCGTTATATTAATGAGCGTCGGGAATTCTTAATAGTAATGAGATCTACACTTACATCTAATTCCATTGCTGCTATTACATTGAGCGGTTTTGAACGAGATATAGTTTTGTTCAATCGCTGAAGGGCACTCAATGTGTCCTCATAACTTACATATTTCCATCTATATTAAGTTGAGAAAGGTTTTTAAAATAATCTGAACTGGAGTCGTCATTAAATTAGTCGAATATTTTACTCGTAATTAAAAAACTTCACTTAATGGAATATAATTAAAAATATTTTAAGAATGATAAACTAGGTAAATATTTACAAAGCAATAATATTTCTTTATCAATAAACGCGTATATCGGCTATTTCTATAGAAGGTTTCCCACCAAAAGTCAAAAAAAAAAAAATTTATAAAAAAATATTTTAAAAAGAGGATTTTCACGGTAAAAATAGGAACCAAAATTTTGAAATCACGAAATAAAATGGGACCACTGGTGAAATAAAATGACATCTTTTATAAATAAAAATGTATTGACAGTTTTGTTAGCAGAAAACATAGTGTTAGGATTATGGTATCATTATTTTTTCCGTTTGTCTACAAAACAGCAGGTTATTTTTTTTCTTTTTTAATATTCTAGCTACTTACCCTTGACTAACTACTAAACAAACGCTATTAAAAGAACAAATATGTATTTTAGGGTAGATAAGGACCTTGCAGGGATATAGGGGCTTTTAAGGACCTTGCAGGGATATAGGGGCTTTTAAGGACCTTGCAGGGATATAGGGGCTATTAAGGGATCTTGTAGGAGCCCTGTAATACTTAGGTAATCGATATAAATTTTTTCGATTTTCTTTCGAATAAGTCTTCATTTCAAAAACCTCCAATATCATTCATCAATTCAGAAATGGAACAAATTCGTGATTATTTGCACACTCGTGCGTAATTACGCGTGTGTAACAACAAAGTATAAACCTTACGTGACATTCTTCGTATATGTAAAAAACATAACTGCTATGTAAACAAATTTTTCGAAGTATGGATCAAAGGCTTGATTTTCCTGTGTATGCAACAGACGACCCTGCGAAATATAATTTATTTTGCAATCTCGCACTTTGAAAAGAAAAAAAAATGTTCTTTTAATTACATAATGCATGCCGAACCTCAGGCAGGTATTAATGGCCGGAAGTGACTCGCACATTTTCAGACCTTATACTCTACTACTTACTTAAAAGAGTAATTAATTAATAGCAATAAGCCCCGTGGTTCTCAATTGCACATATTTTCTTTTAAAAAAAGTGCTATTTCGAAGAGAGGATTCACGTTTCTTTGATAACATTTAAGGGATAGCGAAAGTGAAATGAATGTTTTGCTTTCGCATTATGAACTGCATGATTGGGAGCTGTACAACTTGATGGCACCTTCTAAATGTTTCGTTGGGTGAACCTCGTTATTAAAAATGTATTTCTTTAAAATTATTGCAAATTAGTACGCAATAAGCGTGTGTAAAAGAATTGAAGATTTGTTTACAATACTTCAGTACGTCTATTTATGATATTCTGGTTCATTCCCTTTGGAAATCATTGAAAAGCACTTAAAAAGAAAAAGCTGAGGTGTTTAAAAACTCATTGAAAAATCTCTTGGTAAAGTTAATCAAGTGTTCCTGAACATATCGTTTCCTTGTACACCATTATCATCGATAGGGTTAAGATGTACGCGGCGATCGACAAGGGTTACAAGAAACAGCTAGCCTCAAAAAGGCAGGGCTTCCACCAAAGGTTCACGTAATTGCACATTTTTAATCACTTATCAGGATTCTCCAGCATCAGGAACCAGTTCGGTAATTTTCAGCGATCAGTGAAGTGAAGCAGTTTGCCATATATTGTCAGCAAATAATAAACTTACCGCTGAATTTTATTTCACGTTACATAACCGTCAGCTTTGATCCGAGAGCCCCAGCAAGTCTTTGCTAATACTTTTACAGGATGAGTGATAAATTGGTACGTTGCTCGAGAGCGTCCGTTTTATAAACGCATTAATTTCGCTAGCGGCCAAAACTTTAATTATTTGTTCTAATGGAATTAGCATCGATTTTTCAAATCTAAATGTTATAACGTTTGTTTTTGACGAATTCATTTCATATTCTAATCGAGTTTTCTTAACAACAATATTTTTACATTTTGGATAAATACTGTTTCGCGTGTTATAAATAGTCCTGTTCCATATTGGAGAAACTCCGAAGCAACTGCGGTCGCTTAAATTTTGGCAACAAAACCCAGCGTCATTTTCGAAGGTGCAATGCTGCCAGACACCTTTACACAGTAATTTTTTGGACTAGTTTTCGATTGCTATTCATTCCGTTTTCAGACACCGAACATTCGTAAACAATGCACTTTTGTTTGTTGCGTTATAATTAATTAAATTCGAAATTTTAACTTCTAAACGTGCATGAAATATGTAAAAACTAAACGAATATAGACGCTGCCAACTTTTGAAATTTTGCAGACGATAATCAACTACCAAAATCACAACCCATGCGCTACCGAACGTGATCGAGTTGGCTATGCCAAACAAAATCCTCTCTCCTTAAATGGCAGTCGATCACGTGATCAAATTTTTCCCGCGGAAAACAAGGCGAGATTCTTGAGACTACTGCGGCACTCAAATGGACTAATACTATTTATGATGGTTTCAGGTCACTCGTTTTCATTTCCGTAAATGAGATATTTTTCCAATTCGAGTGCGCTATTCTAGGCAGAAAAGTAATTTATAGCGATTTCCACTGACTGCTCGCGGAGCGCTCCCATGGAGCCATATAAATGGGCTAAGTAGTTCTCGGCTTCGTTAAAGACTGCTTTTGCTAAATCAGGGTCTCCTATATTTATTGCTCCATGGGAGCGCTCCGAGAGCAGTAAGTGGAATTCGCTATTAGTGAATTGAAAATGCTTGTTAGGCACATCGAATGATGGATAGGTACGATGAGGCTATTAGTTTCACCTGCCCTGAAGTAGTAGTAGTAGTAGTACCACATTCGTACCAAGATAAAATCGTTATTTAGAGGCATTGTTTGAAACATCCACTCTTGTGCTATTAAAATTTGAACTACTTTTACATTATCAGCTAGGCGCACTTCAACTTTTAAAAGTACACTTCTGCTAGATACTGGCAAATTAACGATCTTAGATTCGAGGCTATTGAAATTGTATAAACAAGATGAGCAGACTGATATGTCGTACTCCACACCTGTGCCAATTTTCTTCAGTTATGAAAGGCCGATATTAACGGACAGAAACACCACTTTTATGTGTTAGTTTTAAATAAATGGATATAATATGAGGGTCTAAACTTTGCTAGTAGTTTGTGTCTCTGAATTAATTTTAGTTAAATATAAATTTATTACCAATTGAAAATGGAACGGTATGAGGCAACAAACCGGTTTGTTTTTTAACTGTGACATGTTAGGCGTTTTGGTGATTCGTAAACGATGTTTCGTGATCCCGTGATGGTGCTATAGAAAGCGCCTCAACAGTGATACATAAGCTTCAGCAAAAAGGTTGATTGAAAACGCGCCTTAACCGTGAATTTTTAATACAATATCAAAAACGGATTTATGGGATAAGAACGTCGGAGTTAGCGAATTCACTCCCCATCCTCGCATACTTTATTGAGAAACTTCGTCTGCTTATATTTTGACTCCACCAACAAATTCTGTATATAGCTACTTCTAGAGATCGAATTTGTGGGTGGAGTCAAAATATAAGCAGATGAAGTTTCTCAATAAAGTATGCGAGGATGGTACTAGAGGCTAAAGCTATGATCCGACGTTCTTATCCCATAAATCCGTTTTTGACCATATTTAATGCAGCTATGTTATTATGATGATCACTGTCAGGACTCAGTACAGGTGCGGGACAAAAGTCCTTTGTCAATTCGTCTTGTCGTTTTTAGTCTGGAAATTCACGGTCAAATTTTCGAGTGAGATTTCTACAAGTAGCACTTAGAGTAAATACGTGTAAAATTGTCATATTGTTACGAACGATTCAAATTTTTTGCAAAGCCAAAACTCGATATTTCAAACATGCAACAAAGAATCTCGAGAAATAACTCCGTTGTTTTCGTGTATTTTGCCTTAATAACGATCTAAACATTTCGAAATGCGTTCGGCAAGAATTGCAACAACTGACAGTACGATTCCATAAAGGTACACGATGAAAATCGGCGATAGAAATCTCAGGCTCAATCCTTTCGCGTCTTGTAATTCTTCTTTTTCCGTGTCAAGAACTTTTTGGTGATCAAAGAATGCCTTCCTCATTCTGGGTTCAAATTGACTCGTTTCCACTATCCGTCCAATGCTGTCAACAAGTAAATGGTCATTAAAAATAATGGTCAGACGCGATTTACTTTTGTCAAGCTAACGGTCTACTAGACCTAGTTCTATAACTTTCCAATTAAAAATTAAATGAACTGATGAATAATAACAAACTGTTTGAGCTTACATGTAATTGATATTTTCCATGATATTTGCAGGCAGTTTCTTGCTGAAGAGCATGTGCCCATTAACAATTTCATAAAGGCTTTCTCCAACGTGTAATAACCTTTTTCGTCTAGCCAATATCCAAGCTAACTTCTCAACCATGGAATCAACGACCTGGTCTTTGCAAAATAACAAAGCCGTTCCTTTAACAAATTTCCCTAGAAGCTGGGCGTCAGGGCCCAAAAAATAGTGTCCATTTAAAGTCATTCTCTCTCGAAGCTTAGTGTACGTAGAATCTGATGAGTGAAAAAATAAATGAATGAAACTAATGAGGAATTTATTTTTATCGTAGTTTGGTTTTGTTTAAATGAACACACCTCTTTACTGTCCTTAAATTTTCCAGCATAGATATATGGTTCCAATTTGGGTTTTCTAAGCAAATCTTCAATGGAGTTAACAGAGTCTGAACGCGAAACTACCATTTCTATCTTCATGGAACTGTAATAGCACCATATTAGGACAAACGACGCCAAAGTCCAAGATCCAAGCAAAATCCTCGTTGGTAATCTCCGTCCCAAAACAGATAAATCAGCTAAAGTCACGATATTAAATGCAGTCATTTAAAACTATGTTACACCGACACTAACACTTAACAACTAAGTTCTTTTTGTTGAGAGGAAATGCCTCTGTTTTCGGTAAACTAGGTCAAATTCATAGAAGAAATGTGAAGCAGAAGTTTCAATATGAACAAGGCCTATGTTATATGCCCCTATAATGCAAACCTGTACTACGCATTATAAACTTATGGAAATTTTTAACAGCGACATGTAAAACTTGAAGGGTACTTATAACAATTTAAAATAAGATGGAGCAAAAATATCGAAACCGTCCGGCAAGAGTTTGAGAAGTTAATCTGGCCATCTCTCAACTCAGATCTTCGAGTAATGCAAAGATACGTGACGGATACCACCACAATGGCCACTATGGTACAAATAAAAATGACTGAATCCAGTATTAGAATTTTCATGGGTTCACTTGTTGTAGAATCTTCATCACGTGCTACTGTACTGAGTATGACTTGTCCAGTTTGATATACAGGAAGGGATACGTGAAAAAGCTTTGGAGTATTTGGTCCTGGGAAAAAGAAAAGAACTTCTGTATCCAAGATCTGAAAATAAAAGTTGTGCTTACTTAAAAAAAATTACGCATGGCAGCTATATGTACGATTAAACTTCGGAATGAAAGCGTGTTTCGGAATGAAACAGCTATTTCAAGCGAAAAGTTTTTTTAGGCCAAAACACTCGTAGACACGACTCCTGAAGGGGTAGAGTCAAAAGTATCATTGAGTGCTAAATGTTAAATTGCTCATCCAGTTTTAACACAAAAGGGGACGAACCTTCCGGTATAAATGCAGTAGATAGAAAGTATTGCTTCTGGCGAACTGGCGTCAGACAGTGCCAGATGGCACCTGCAAATATGGCGTCAATGGGCGTCCACTGCATTTTTCTTCTTATGGCGCCAGTGAATCAAACATTTTTCCCCCAATATTGTTGTGACGCACATGACGTGTTGGCGTCAGTGAATCAATCATGGCGTCAATGTTAGGCTTAAGCGTCATATTCGGCAACGTGGTAAATAACCCTTGTCATACTCGCGGTTTAAACGCCATGTTCACTATAAGAACATGATTGGTCTTAAAAGAGCGCCATGTTTACATGGTTAGAAAGTCACGTGACATTAAAGTATAAAAGACGAGGACGGTTTAAAGATAAGACATTCTACATCCTTCCTTGAAGTACCGATCCAGATCCGAAAAATGTAAGTATAATTTCCCATAAAATCTTAGTGCTATAATCTTGGTCCGCATCCTATTTAATGTGATTACCATATTTCTATTTAATGTGAATATTTAGGGATAACTCCAACGTGTTCGAGATTTCCTCAACTAAATCAGTCAGTGTAACGCCGGACTGCAGGATTAGACTAGGAATGACCGATGGCTCAACAGGGATCGTATTAAGCGAGGAGGAATATATGCAACTTTACGGAATGAAGGACTCCATAAACGGATTTTTCGAGAAGGACGACGCTCAACCCACCACGTGCTTTTTCGAGGGATCGATGGACAAGCGAATTCAACTTGTAACTTACCAGGAAAGGAAGATGTTAAATATCCGCCAAGTGATCCAGGGACGAGGACCGAACTACGGAATCCAATACCCAACTAGGAATGGATTTGCCATAGGACCATTCCTATGGGAGAAGTTATTGGAAAAACACATTCAGGTGACGACATTCATTACCGAAGCGAAACGTGTGGAGAGTGCGATTAAGGACATAGTAATACAGCAACTAACTGAGGGAATAAAGAATTCGTGCAACGGCTGCATTATCGGCCATCCTTCACAATTACAGCATGATTGTATAATGACGGAATGGCGCGAACGTGTAGATGAACATTATTCTAATGCCGTGTCTAATTTAAATATCGAGATGATAGTTAATATTTTTAATAATTCCACTTTCTTAAGTTTTCAATTCTGTAAGCAAAGTATGGGGCGCCAAACCGGACAAAAATCGTCCAAATTACTGGTATATATTAGTCGAAATCTGATATATATTAGTTGAAATCTGATATATATTAGTCGAAATCGATATATATTAGTCGAAATCTGATATATATTAGTCGAAATCTGATATATATTAGTCGAAATCTGATATATATTAGTCGAAATCTGATATATATTAGTCGAAATCTGATATATATTAGTCGAAATCTGATATATATTAGTCGAAATCTGATATATATTAGTCGAAATCTGATATATATTAGTCGAAATCGATATATATTCGTCGAAATCTGATATATATTAGTCGAAATCGATATATATTCGTCGAAATCTGATATATATTAGTCGAAATCTGATATATATTAGTCGAAATCTGATATATATTAGTCGAAATCTGATATATATTAGTCGAGATATATAAAGTTTGATATATATTAGTCGAAACCTGATATACATAGTCTGGAGAATTAGCAGAAAATCATGCACTTTGTGAAGAAAGCATGAAACATTGCACAGTGATAAATAAAGGCATTTCTAATTAATTCAAGATTAGAGTCCACCTCTAGCTCACCTGTGACATTTGTGACAAGCTTTCAAAAGTCCCCTAACGACACATATATTTGAATTCTGAAATTTATGAAGCTCCCTAAACTTCGTTGCAAAGCGAAATACGTCCAGCCGGGACTCGCTAAGGGCATTTCCATGGGGGCCGTCTGTAAAGCGAAAACATACGCAATTTATGCAGTCTTAAAGGATATAATATTTTTTAAAGCAATGGAATTATTTAAATATAGAGAACGCACACAATTTTAGTTTTAACACTTTTAAGAAGCTCTATTTGAATATAGTATTTCTTTTTAATTTATCGTGTTCTTAAAATTATTTTTCACACCCGCCACATTTTCGAAGTGCGGTGCAAGGTAAATTTGCTTTGACACATTTGCATTTGCCATGTAAACCTTTAAGGCACCCACTTTTAACCATTTCGCGACAAGTTTCTGCCGCTGGCGGCATTGTCAGCCATATTGGTT
Source organism: Phalangium opilio (assembly GCF_054372755.1). Classification (NCBI taxonomy): domain Eukaryota; kingdom Metazoa; phylum Arthropoda; class Arachnida; order Opiliones; family Phalangiidae; genus Phalangium; species Phalangium opilio. Next base: position 3,342,535 of record NW_028324148.1, on the reverse strand, counting down.
GCCATTCTATGGTACTATCAGGTTGTACAAGTTTGGTCATTCCGAAGTTAGACGCGTCCGATAAATACGGCTGTTTTACCAATGTCCGCCCCCAAAAGTCACTCGAAGCATGTGTTGTAACTACGCGGTGCCAGTCATCCTCTCTCTCTCATTCCCCATCACATTTTAACGCAAAAGGAGAGAAAACCGCATGGTCAACTTGCAAAGCATTCTATGAACTAACTCATGCTTTACAAACCAAATTCAGAAGTCCTTCTAAAATAGTCGTTAAAGAATTTCTACCAACTATAAAGAGATTTGTAATTATGTATGAACATTGGTAAAGCAGCCGGACTAAACTGGCACAACTTCATAGTACGGTAGAATGGCAACCAAAATGGTTGACAATGCCACCAGCGGCAGAAGCTTGTCGGGAAATAGTTAAATGTGGGTGCCTAAAAGGTTGACATGGTAAATGCAAATGTGTAAAAGCAAATTTACCTTGCACCGCACTTTGAAAATTTGGAGGGTGTGTAAAATAATTTTAAGAACACAATAAATTAAAAAGAAAAATATTCAAATAGCGCTTCTTAAATTGCATTTAACGTTGTCTATTTTAAGTGTTAAAACCAAAATTGTGTACGTTCTCTATATTTTAATCAGTTCCATTGTTTTAAAAACATATAATATCCTTTAAGACTGCATAAATTGCGTATGTTATCGCTAGCGAGTCCCGACTGGACCGTCCGCCTTTCGCTCTGCAACGAAGTTTAGGGAACTTCATAAATTTCAGAATTCAAATATACAGTATATGTCGTAAGGGGACTTTTAAAAGCTTGTCACAAATGTCACAGATGAGTTAGAGGTGGGCTCTAATCTTGAATTAATTAGAAATACCCTTATTTATCACTGTGCAATGTTTCATGCTTTCTTCACAAAGTGCATTAGTTTTTGCTAATCCTCCAAACAATAATATATATCAGATTTCGACTAATATTTTACAGATTTCGACTAATATGTATCAGATTTCGACTAATATATATCAGATTTCGACTAATATATATCGATTTCGACTAATATATATCAGATTTCGACTAATATATATCAGATTTCGACTAATATATATCAGATTTCGACTAATATATATCAGATTTCGACTAATATATATCAGATTTCGACTAATATATATCAGATTTCGACTAATATATATCAGATTTCGACTAATATATATCAGGTTTCGACTAATATATATCAGGTTTCGACTAATATATATCAGGTTTCGACTAATATATATCAGGTTTCGACTAATATATATCAGGTTTCGACTAATATATATCAGGTTTCGACTAATATATATCAGGTTTCGACTAATATATATCAGATTTCGACTAATATATATCAGATTTCGACTAATATATATCAGATTTCGACCAATATATATATATATCACTTTTCGTCTAATATACATCACTTTTCGACTAAAATATATCACTTTTCGACTAATATATATCAGAGTTCGACTGATATATATCACTAATATGTACGAATTTTGTCCAGTTTGGCGCCCCATAGCAAATGGTATCTCTAAGTGTATGTAACTCTAAAAAATTCTTGTAATACATTGAATTTAAATAATAAATTTTCAAATTTAATACTTTTTCATTAACCTAAATATAAGCCTATTTCAAATTTTAGGAGTTATTTATATTCAAATTTAATACTATATAACTAAATATATAGGCATATTCCAAATTTTAGGAGTTATTTCAACTTAAATCAATTTCTCTTTATTGATAGACCTATTTTCATGGATAGGTAATGCAAATAACGAGGTCGATGAACGTGAATAGAGAAACTCGGATGGTAAATAAACGGCCTATGTCAATAATTAGATATCATGATAAGCGCTTGTATGAAACTCACGCTGAGTGTCGACATGGGATGATAGTTGGGGTTGCAATGTTTGTTTATGCTAGGAAACTTGTAAGTAAACAAACTAGACTGAAACTTGACGTGAACTTCGAAACATGGCGCGGTTTTCGAGCCTATTTCACATTTCCAAGGATAAGAAATGTAAATAACGAGGTCGATGAACGTGAATAGAAAAACTCGGATGGTAAATAAACGGTCTATGTCAATAATTAGAAATCATAATAAGCGCTTGTATGAAAGCGGTTAGTGTCAACATGGGATGATAGTTGGGGTTGCAATGTTTGTTTATGCTAGGAAACTATTAAGTAAACAAACTAGACTGAAACTTGACGTGAATTTCGAAACATGGCGCGGCCCTCATCGTGACGTCAATGGGAAAACCCGTATGATAGTTCGGGCAGAGATTAAACTGACGACCCCACAATGTTTGTTTATGCCAGGAAACTTGAAAATAAACAAACTAGATTGAAACTTGGCGTGAATTTCGAAACATGGCGCGAATTTTTGAGTTGGCGTCAATGGGAAAACCCAAAGATTAAATGGACGACGCCAAGAGTATAAAAGCCCGACACGTGTCCAAACTCAGTCACTTTTGTTCCTGACTTCAGACGAGATCCAGCCTGCTCCCTAGTTACTTTATAGTATTTTTCAATACTTGGTAACATTTGCTGTTGGAAGTTATTTTGCAGAGGGTAAGAAAAAGTTTACGGGCTAGTACCGAAATTACTTGTGATTTTTACAAGCACTTGCGATTTTTTTTACAAGTACTTGCGTATTTTTACAAGTACTTGCGTATTTTTACAAGTACTTGCGATTTTTCTGAGATTAAGATTGTCTTTATCATTCTTTGAGAATGTTTAAGTGTAATATTTGTGAGCGTTCCTACCAAGGGAACAGGGGGCTTTTGAGACATAAAAGGGAGAAACACGGGGATGTTAAATACCCATGCTCGCAATGTCCGGCCGTTTATACCAGACCTGCGAATTTAACGTTACACGTGGCTACCCGACACTCTACCCCTAAGGTTCCACGTCCCCTCATGACCAATGCAGGTCCATCAACTTCTACCTTTGTCCCATTCTTGGGTCCATCAACCTCTACCTTTGTTCCTCCTGTTATCCCATTCTCGGGCCCCTCAACCTCTACCTTTATCCCTCCTGGGACGCAGAGGCCGAAACGGTCCACGTCCGACCCATCCACTCCTGAGACGAAGCGGCCGAAACGGTCCACGTCCATCCCTATTCCTTCCCTAGATGAACTGTCCGACGATGAGAATCGTGCCCTGGACGCGTTCATGAACCGAGAAGAAGGTGTCATCAATGGATCTCTACTGGGAACTCCTCCACCCGCCGTTTGCGAAAATCTTGATGAGCTGTCCGACGATGGAAATCGTGCCCTGAACGAGTTCATGGACCAGGAGGATGACTTCCCAGCCCTTTCCAGCTAGGAGAACCGCGACATCCATCGCTTTATGGATCAGCAGGAGGGCGGTGGTGGTCAAGAGCAGGAGGAGGAACCCATCGTTGCGTCACCGGAAGTTCCTCTTCACGACGAGCTAGAGGAACTGGAAGTACTCGGTAGGGCTATTTTTTGTGCACGTTTCACACACGTAGCGACCGAGACAGACGTAGAGCTGTACGTGGGTAGACATAGGGTAGCGATTGAAAATTACTTGCGCAATGAACTGGCTAGGGACAGAGGGATTAAGTGGTATTTAACTGTCAGGGCTCGCTACACCCGTCAGTTAGCCGACACTGACGAGGAAGTGGAAATTTTAATTTATCATAGAACCCAAAACCTTACTATTTTGAACTCCGACGTTATCCCCGGACAGATAGACTTTAGTATTAGGACTCTGAAACGTTTAATGGAGGAGTACGAAGCGCAAGGTAGCGGGTGGGTTTTAGATAAAATTATCTTCCTGCAGATTAATATCATAGCGTACCTCCCGCTTCACGGGGGTACGTACTTTGAAACCCCTAAAAATCTTCTAGCTAAAAAAGCCCTATTAAATGTGCAAAATACAGACAATAAGTGCTTCTTATGGTCAATTTTGGCACATTTACACCCTAAAAATAATAACCCACAACGTGTAACAAAGTACCTAGAGTATAGTAACGAATTGGACATGGCCGGTATTACGTTCCCCGTGGAAGTAAATACCGGTAAATTGGAGAATTTCGAACGGGTGAATAACCTTTCGATTAATGTATTCGGATACGAGAAAGAGGTCTTCCCCCTTTACGTGAGTTCCAACAGAGTTGAGGAACCACGCCAAGTAGATTTATTGCTATTAACCGAGGGTGAGAAGAAGCATTTCTGCCTAATCCGAAGCATGAGTCGACTTCTAGCAAAGTCATTCACCGCATGCACAAACACGAACTATTACTGTCGTTATTGCCTGCATCGATTCTCCGGTGTAAACTCGGAGGAAAACTACAGCGAACACATCAAGGAGTGTAGTATTCACGGACCCCAGAAGATCGAGATGCCGGTAAAGGAACCTATTCTGGAATTCACAAACGTCGCATGGCAACAGAAGGTAAACTAAAACTTTTGTTATTTATCAGGGTATTTTGAATAGCGCGCCAAAATAGTTTACTGAGGCTAACGTTAGACGGCGCCTATAGCAAGATAAATAAAGCAGACGATAAGATGCATGGGAGAGAGAGAGAATGTTTTGTTTACATTTTATCTTATATAGTTTTATTTCTATTTTTTCACAGGTTAAATACGTCATCTATGCCGATTTCGAGTCTATTCTCCGTAAAGTTCACCGATGCGATCCCGATGACGACCTCTCTTCAACCACGAAAACTTCGCAGCATATCTCCTGTGGGTTTAGTTATGTCATTGTTAGTCACGACGGTACAGTCTCCAAACCAGTTACTTATCGAGGGATAGATGCCACGGAAAAGTTTTTAGAAAACCTTTTGCGTGAAGACGCGATTATTCAGCGTAAGATTAAAGATAACGCCCCCATGAATCTATCAAACTTAGAAAAGGCGCAATTCGCCTCGGCCCAATCCTGTTACTTATGTAACAAGCCTTTCACTGTAAATGACTGTAAAGTTCGTGACCACGACCACACTAACGGAGCCTACAGGGGAGCTGCTCATAATTCGTGTAACCTGAAACTGAGGACCCGGAATTTCGTTCCGGTCTTCATGCATAACTTATCTCGTTACGATGCTCATCTTATTATGGACAAAATTGGATTGGTCAAAGATCACAAGATTACGTGTATCCCCACGAATTCCGAAACGTACATTTCGTTTTCTCAGGGTAATTTACGATTCTTAGACTCAATTAGGTTCATGCAGGCATCGCTTGAGACACTCGTATCGAATTTGGCTCGAGGAGGAGCCGATAAGTTCAAGTGTTTAAACTCTGCCTTCAGCGCTGACGAAGTACCGCATCTGCTGAGGAAGCAGGTTTACCCCTATGACTACTTCGACTGCGAGACTAAATTCGACGAGACCGAGCTGCCACCCAAGGATGCCTTCTTCAATTCCTTAACTGACGAAGAGGTTAGTGAGGAAGATTATTCTCAAGCTCAAAAGGTTTGGGAAAAATTCCAACTCACTAACCTCGGTGAGTACCATGATTTATACGTTAAGACCGACGTTCTGCTCCTAGCGGATGTTTTTGAAAGTTTCAGGGCTATGTGTCTAGAATATTACAAGTTAGATTGCGCGCATGCATATACAGGTCCTGGTTTCGCTTGGCAAAGCGCACTTCACATGACCCAAGTGAAATTGGAACTACTCCAGGATCCTGATATGCATCTCTTTATTGAGAAGGGTATAAGAGGGGGTGTTTCTTTAATTACGCATAGACTAGCCATAGCCAATAATAAGGATCTCCCCGAAACATTCAACCCAGCAGAACGTAGCTCTTACATTACCTACCTAGACTGTAATAACCTTTACGGCACCGTCATGTGTCACCACCTGCCGATGAGAGGATTTCGATGGATTCAACCATGTCAAGATTTCACTCGTGAAATTATCTTGAATCACCCAGACGATGATCCCCAGGGTTTTATCCTGGAGGTTGATCTTGAGTACCCGGAAAGTTTGCACGAAGAACATAACTGTCTACCCTTAGCACCCGAACGTAGAGTTATTAACGCGGATGAGCTTTCACCGTATTCGATTGAACAGTTGAACAAACTGAAAATTAACGTACAGGATAGCCTCCCAAAGTTAGTTCCCACGCTCTACAATAGAGAGAAATATGTTCTCCACTACCGGAACCTCAAGTTTTACATCGCTAAGGGGATGAAATTGGGGAAAATCCATCGAATACTCACATTCGAGCAGGGTGCGTGGTTAAAACCATTTATCGAGTTCAACACGGAGAAGAGGAAGCAGGCAGTGAACGACTTTGAGAAGGATTTTTTCAAGTTGGCCAACAATAGGTACGCATCTACGCTACACTAAGTTATTATTTCACACGTAAATTAATCAAAATTTTTATCTATTAACAGTGTTTTCGGGAAGACGATGGAAAACCTCCCCAACAGGATCAACTTTGATCTTGTCCAGACCCAGGAGATGGCAATCAAGAAGGCCAGTTCGCCGACATTCCAGAGGTTCACCATCTTTAAGAACGAGCTGGTTGGGATCCATCGTCTGAAGCAATCCCTCAAGTTGGACCGACCCATTTACACCGGTTTCGCCATCTTGGACCTCTCAAAGTTGGTCATGTACGACTTCCATTACAACACTATGAAGGCAAAATATGGCGACGACCTCAAACTTCTTTTTACCGACACAGGTATGATTTTTTTTAAAAACGTTTACTAGATTTAAATCCTTTTTTTCTACTTTCAATTTTAAAAAACTAATTAAATGTTTTTACGTATAATTGCAGACAGCCTGACCTATCAGATTTTCACCGACGATTTGCCCCGGGACTTTGCCCAGATGAAGGAGATGTTTGGCTTTTCCGCCTACCCCAAGGAACATCCTCTCTTCAGCGAGGAAAACAAGAAGGCCCTCAGAAAGTTCAAGGACGAACTCAACAGCGTCCAGATTCAAGAGTTCTGCGGCTTGCGGCCGAAAATGTACAGCATCTTGTCGGCAAAAGGTGAAAAGAAGACGGCGAAGGGAATCTGTCGTCGCGTTGTCAAAAAGAAGATACGTCACGCCCAATACAAGGAATGCCTGCTTCAACGTAAACTCACCACTGAGGAGATGAAGAGGATAGTCAGTGTTAAACACGAACTATTTTCCATCACTCAGAAGAAACTCGCTCTTAACCCTTGCGATGATAAGAGATTCATCATCGATGGAGTGTCTACATACGCGCATGGTCATTTTAAAATTAAGGAATAAAATTTCAAATGTATAACTTTCTGTAACCCTATCCCCTCCCATACCCTCCTGGGGCGAAGTGGCCGAATCGGTCCACGTCCAATTTCCCCTCCCATACCCTTTTGGTGCGAAGTGGCCGAATCGGTCCACGCCCAATTTCCCCTCCCATACCCTTTTGGTGCGAAGTGGCCGAATCGGTCCACGCCCAATTTCCCCTCCCATACCCTTTTGGTGCGAAGTGGCCGAATCGGTCCACGCCCAACCCTTTTCCTTTAAAATTTCATAGTTCTATGTATAGTTTATAAGTTTAATTTAATGTATATATATTTTCAATGTTTAATTGTATAGTTTTAAGTTGTTTTTTCTCGAATGAGTTTTACTCCGTGACACTACGGTTTCTCATTCAAAATAAAAATTTTTTAAATACAAATTTCCTCCCTCTTATTTCATACAACTTAGGCAAACATTTTTTTTCAGGTTAAATGAGGGGTAGCGCGTGGGACCTGCCGCGTGCGCGTGTTTAAATTTCCCGCGTTCGCGTGTGTAGGGATAAGTTCGCGCGCGATTTAAAGAAAAACATACAATTCAATAAAAAAAAACTCAATTAAAAATCTCTTATACATAAATTCCGATATCATTTTATCGTTCAAACTCTTATCTTTTACAAATTTTAAGCAAATATCATACATTTTAATACCCCTGCATCTATACAAAGAAAAATATACGCAAAATCCGCCACATGTCTTACTGGAATTTCCTTGAACTTTCAATTGAATGTTTTCGTTTCACAGCGTTTTCAAACTCATTTTTTTTGTAAATTAACAACACTTTCGGCCACTTTTTAGACATTCAACTTCACTATCAGATTTATTTCAGTAATATAATAACAATATCAAACACATTTAAGTTGAATAGCGGGGCTTTTATTAGACTTTTAACGAAAGCTAAACCTATTTTTGGTGTTTTGCCATTAACAACATTTCCAACCGCTTTTCAGTCATTTAACATCATTTTCTATTATATTGTATTCATTTAACGTCACTTTCAACCACATTTTAGTCATTTATCAACACGTTTAACCATCTTTTCTCAACCCCTTCAACGATTTTTTATTCATTTAACAACACTTTCATGCACGATTTAGTCGTTGAACAACACTGTAACCACCTTTTTGTCATTTAACGACATTTTAACCTCTTTTTAAGCATTTACGGTTTCAAATTACCCGTCAAAGTTTTGGCACAACATAATTTTATATCATTTTATGGTAACTTAACGGCATTTTAGTCATTTAACGACACTTTCAACCACTTTTTAGTCATTTAACGACACTTTTAAGAGAGATCCCCGCCTAAATATCCAGCTTATAACTTATATTGACAAAAGGTTCTTACAAAGTTTTTATTACTCATATGTTTCGTTTCGGAAACACCCACTTAAATTACTAAAAAATATATTAGTTGATTATCTTTATCCCAATTTAAATAGATTGTTCGCAGTGCGATAGGCTTAGAATTGGTTAGGTTTGGTTTTGTTTTGTACCCGAGATTTTAAATTACCCTCGCAAAGGCCTTTAACATGTCACGTCTGGAGAAAACTTTGTTGCAAACCGAACATGGGAAACCAACTTTCGCGTGTTTTACCTGTTTATGCCTATTGACGTCACGATTCCTGGAGAACTTCGTATTACAAATATCACAAATAAACATTTTAACTAGTTATAAAGACACGTGCCAGGCTTTTATACTCTTTAATCTTTGTGCGAACTATCATATGGGTTTTTCCGTTGACGTCACGACGAGAGACGCGCCATGTTTCGAAAACCATGCCATGTTTCGAAATTCACGCCATGTTTCGAAAACCGTGCCATGTTTCGAAATTCACGCCAAGTTTCAATCTAGTTTGTTTATTTACAAGTTTCCTAGCATAAGCAAACATTGTGGTGTCGTCCATTTAATCTCTGCCTGAACTATCAAATGGGTTTTCCCATTGACGTCACGATGAGAGCCACGCCATGTTTCGAAAACCGTGCCATGTTTCGAAATTCACGTCAAGTTTCAATCTAGATTGTTTACTTACAAGTTTCCTAGCATAAACAAACATTGCAACCCAACTATCATCCCATGTTGACACTAACCGCTTTCATACAAGCGCTTATCATGATTTCTAATTATTGACATAGGCCGTTTATTTACCATCCGAGTATCTCTATTCCCGATCACCGACCTCGTTATTTACATTACCTATCCATGAAAATGTGAAATAGGCCTATCAATAAAGAGAAATTGGTTTAAGTTGAAATAATTTCTAAAGTTTATATTTAGAAGTATTAAATTCGGATATTAAGTTGAAATAACTCCTAAAATTTGGAATATGCCTATATACTTAGTTAAATAGTATTAAATTCGGATATTAAGTTGAAATAACTCCTAAAATTTGGAATATGCCTATATACTTAGTTAAATAGTATTAAATTTGAATATAAATAACCCCTAAAATTTGAAATATGCTTATGTTCAGGTAAATGAAAAAGTATTAATGTCGGATGTGCTTATTATTGATATGTATATCGTTTCATATGTGAATTAATGCTGAAAATTAAATAAATACCCAAAAGATAAAGTTTAAAAATGGGTTTAAAATATTAATTATATTAAACCTACGTAAAATAATTAGAACCTTGCATCATTCAAACATTTTCTTTTTATTCGAGATTCTACAAATATTGTTTAGTATTTAACACTATCCTTTGCCTACAAAGTGTACAACTTACAAACGGTTTATTAATTAAAGAAAGTCTGCGAAATACTTATTCGCGAAATAATTATTCGCGTCATTGGATCTCATGTGATAATGCACTTCGTAAAACATTAAACTGTGAGTTTTATCACACAGACACTCGGCTAACCTGCAAATCTGCAGGGCCTTGAATATATAATGCGTAGCTAGGTCGTTTTCATCACTATAATTTTTCCTTACGGTTTTGTTAGTTTTATATACCATAAACATACACATATGAAGAGCTAAGTTCAAAACTCTTAAGTACTGGTATGGACAATGAAATTCGTATCCACCGTAATAAAAGGTACGAAATTTACATTCCTCCTCATTGCGAGGATGGCAACTGCCTAACTGGCAAATATTTGGGTTTGGTATTCCGTACATTTTGTGCGGTGTGAGGTGTACCGGAAATACGAGGATAGTATCTCCCGCAAATTCTTTCAATTTGAATTGATGGGTCTTCTTATTTATGATACATGGAAACTGTCTAGCAAACATGTCAATTAATGACCCTGCGGGTAATTGTACTGTAGAAGTTAGTAATCTGTACATCGCTAAGTGTTTCAAACCAAAATTTATATTAGGGCCGTTAACGTATTGCCATATATATAACCTTCACCATCGTCTACATTATAGACTTCATTCGGTGAGGGGTTTATTAGTAAATACCCCGTTTCGGGATCTGTAGTCCTTTCGGATTTTCCGTAATCTTTATCCCATCCGATAGCACCAAAATTTTCAATTCGTCTTAAGTTGTTTCGTCTAACGGCGGCTTCTAAGGTAATGGGTGAATTCATTCTACCACCCTCAGTACAGCAGATAGGACAGGAAGGCGTGTCCGGCGTATTGTCAGTTTCGGAGAACGCTTTTGATTCGTCCCTGATGGAGTAAAAATTAGCTGAATACTCTAATTATAAGTCTGGATACCAATGTACATGCAAGGGTTAACTATATTGTTAGGAGTATACTTACAATTTAACAAAGTCCATTTCTAAGTGATGACACGTGGATATCGTTAGCTGGGGTGAAAAGCTTGAAGAGTCGTAAAATGACTTATCTTTTAAACTACCGCGTCTTTTATAGGGTCTTATCGCGAGACGATCGCCCAAGATAGGATGGGTGTATTTTCTCAATCAACGACGTAACGGAAATTTACCATGACGCCCTGAACCCGGGTATTTACCATGGCACCCTCAAACACGTTGACGAAAGACGATATGACGCTTAATCTTTAAGCCTAACATATATAATTTCCCCCCTCCCGCCACGTTGTCGAAAGTCAACGTCACGTAGAAAGTCCCGAGTCACGTGTAAGACAAGGGTTAGCGAAAAGTTCAATTTTCAACTCCAATATCGGGGATAATATGTTTTCGTATTTACACTTTAATTGCATTCTAAACCATTGCAGGTTACGAAATTCATGGTTCACCCTGTCCTCTTGAGGAATCACGTACACCGTCGTATCTGAAAACCGTACACTCTTTTTTCCGTTCATATTTCCCGCCAACTTCGTTAAAAATATTAAGCCTAACATAGTGTATTCCTATTATATATTTTAGGACAAACACAGTGTATTCAAATTATATATTTTAGGACAAACACAGTGTATTCAAATTATATATTTTAGGACAAACACAGTCAGTGTTGTTCTAAGTGGCACAATTGTGCCTTTTCGGCACATTTTAAGATCTTCAGCACCGAAAGTACATTTGGCCTGTTTAAAACACATTTTCAAATTTCATTTTTAACATTAGCGTCTATGGGACGAAAATTCCGCCACTAGGTGGCGCCAAAAGCCTTTCGTTGGGGGGGGGGCGGAAATTTTCCTACCCCCAGGGGGGGAAAGGCACATTTTGAAAAAAGCTTCCATTGGATCAGCACATTTTACTATTGGGGAAAGCACCTTTCCAAAAGTCGAAGGAACAACCCTGAACACAGTGTATTCAACGCCTCTGTTTTGGCTTACGTTAATGATACGCTATTTGAGGCGGGTGTAGGGATACTATTTAAGATAACGGTTCCAGCGTCATATTCAAGAAATTCGAGCCAATATACCTAGATATTTTGGTCTCCCATATTTAAATGATCTATTATCTTACTTGGCGCCCGTTTTAGTTTCAGTTACAGTTTTAGGTATGGTTCTTTTATAGGTTCAAACATGCACTTTATATGTAAAACAACATTACTTCAATTTCTTCCTCTTAACTATATGATAAATAATACACAAGTGTAATATTTTAGATTCATTTAAGAAAAATACGCATATAAGTTCAAATTTAGTGTTAACAGAATTCAACATTTTGTGCTGATATGATAAGGGAACGGAATTGTCTCCTGCGATGAGGCCTTCTACTTTAAACGCGGAAGGTTTCTTCAACCGCTCCTTCTCCTCCACTGAAAGAGGGACATTGCCCCTAACATTGACGCCATGATTGATTCACTGACGTCATAGCAGGATTGTGAGAAAAAATATTTGATTCACTGGCGCCATAAGAAGAAAAATTCCGTGGGCGTCCATTGACGCCATATTTACTGGTGCCAGATCATGTGCCATCTGGCACTGACTGACGCCAGTGGCTCAAAAGCAATACTTTCTATCTACTAAATGCGCTATTTTAAATTGAAAATAAATTCGATATTCGTGTTCAGCATCCTCAAATTATTCAGAAACAATGAAATTACTTTGTGGAAAAAACTATTTTTGCTTAATTAAGCCATTTAGCCCATGTCATCTTTGAACTTAGGGTTAGGTTAGGTTTAAGTTAAATTGAGATCGTGTTGTTTGAAGAGATATTTTATACTTTAAAATATATATTATTATTATTATTTTATTATTTTTTTCTTTTCCAAAAAAAGACTTTAAGAGAAAATTTTTCTGTTGTTTCTAGGTATTTTGAAGGTGCTGAACATTCATAACCATTTTCTTTCAGTTTACAAGAAGTTCCCGGTTAATTGCACTTGTTCAAAACTTCCTTTAAAATAGATATCTTTTTGGGCATGGAATCTGTCATACTGTTACAGTATTTGGAAAGAATTTGGAGAAATTCTCAATTCAAGACATTAATACTAAATTGTAATTATACGTACCTCTATTTCAATTGCTGCTAGCTTATTGAGCCCTCTTCTACTACCAAGAGTTATGTTCAATCGCTGAGAGGCACTCGCTATGTCCCTTGCACTTACGTATTTCCATCTATATTAAGTTAAGAGAGGTTTTTAAAATACCAAATGTAACATTCTGAAAAGTAAATCTCGATTGGAATCGACGCTAAATTTTGCGAATATTTTATAGATTTTTGGGCTCAAAAACTCAATACTACAATTTAATTTCTCCAGGGATAGATATGATGTTAAAAGTAGGAATGGACGACAGAGTAAACAGGGAGCGCGTCAAACTCACGGACCCCCTTCCACGGGACGGAGGGGGCTGGGTATGAAAGAAGAGGCGGGCGGGTCATAGCGACAGAGGTAAAAAGGAATTTCGTATTTTTCGCCGTCCCCGTCAGCAACGTCATCCAAACGTAGTTTAAGTGAGCCAATAAGATATTTAAAATTTTCCTTACGTGTTGGAGGAAGGGGCTCTATTCTAGGCTATGAGTAAGACTGAAGTAAATACCAACCATTCTCCATTCCTAATTAAATCTATCCTTGATTTCTCTTAATGGAATATAATTCAAAAACATTTTAAGAATTCAGACAATTGCGAAACCAAAATATTTCTACATCAAATAAAGGCATGTTATGTAGGAGCGTGTCAAGAACTATATTTTGAAGTTGTGGTGTTACCAGTTTCTGGAGAAGTGATTTGTTAATGTCACGTGACTGTAAGCGTGGAACGAATTGGCAGATAGATTTAAAGCAAATTTCTTTGCCAATTGCCAACTCACTGATCACGGTACAAAATTCACGCATGCTCAGTAATTTGATAGTAAATTAGATCACTATATATACATAACACATTGGGGAAACTCTCATGCAAGCTCTTCCCGTATGAGCAGAACCCATAATAGACCCAACTAACAAATAAACAAGTTGACCGGATCTCGTCCCCATCTAAGGGATAGGATTACGTGACTAACAAGGATGCCTGTAGCACCATCTGTTGTTGAGGGACGGAAATAAATTTACTTTTTTCAGATTAGAATTATCTCGACAGAGTCTGACTTTTGGGGTAAAACGGGTTCTGCGCATGGCAAAATAGAGCGAATCAGGTTATCCCTTTCTCACCTCAAAACCCGAGAACAAGACCTGGGCCGTTATAAAAGTTCAAAGATTTGTTGGTTGGGTCTATAGCGGTCCTGATAACCATGGTTCCTCAAACAGCGGTTTCCCGAAAACGCAGTTTAAGCATTACGGCAGTTCCCAAAAGAGCACTACAACTGAGAAGTGAAAAACGATAGTCGTTTATGATGGTGTAAGTTGGTTATTTGAACTGTATTAAGGGATAGACTAATCTGCTGAATGTCTGAACGTCTGAACTGCTGAAAATAGTAGAATTCCTACTATAAAATTCTCCCATCCTACCAAACCGTAAACTGTCTGAACCTTTTTGACTATTTTGCTGAAATGCCGAATTCTGAACAGTGAACATTGAAATTAAAGTAAGAGATCGTCTGAACCTTTTTGACTATTTTGCTGAAATGTTGAATTCTGAACCGTGAACTTTGAAATTAATGTAAGATAGAGACCGTCTGAACTTTTTTGATTATTTTGCTGAAATGCTGAATTCTAAACCGTGAATTTTGAAATTAATGTAAGATAGAGACCGTCTGAACTTTTTTGACTATCTTGCTGAAATGCCGAATTCTGAACAGAAATTAATGTAAGATAGAGATCGTCTGTACTTTTTTGACTATTTTGCTGAAATACTGAATTCTGAACCGTGAATTTTGAAAATGAAGTAGAATGGAGACCGTCTGAACGTTTTTGACTATTTTGCTGAAATGCTGAATTCTGAACCGTGAATTTTAAAAATGAAGTAGAATGGAGACAGTCTGAACTGTTTTGACTATTTTGCTGAAATGCCGAATTCTGAACCGTGAATTTGAAAATGAAAATGAAAATAGTGTAACAATAATACGCCTTTTCTAAAATATTGTTGTTTATCTTCATTGACTTCCCAAATAATAATATTGTTTTTCCAAACAAATACTGTTTACAATTATCTACTTCCAAAATAAAATAACCTTTCTTGAATTATATTATGCCTTTCCCAAAACATTACTGTTTACAATTATCTACTTCCGAAATAAAATAACCTTTCTCGAATTATAATATGCCTTTTCCAAAATATTACTGTTTAGAGTTATCTACTTCCGAAATAAAATAACCTTTCTCGAATTATAATATGCCTTTTCCAAAATATTACTGTTTAGAATTATCTACTTCCGAAATAAAATAACCTTTCTCAAATTATAATGCCTTTTCCAAAACATTTCTGTTTAGAATTATCTACTTCCGAAATAAAATAACCTTTCTCTAATTATAATATGCCTTTTCGAAAAAAATACTGTTTAGAATTATCTACTTCCGAAATAAAATAACCTTTCTCCTCCATTTTCAAAATTCACGGTTCAGAATTCGGCATTTCAGCAAAATAGTCAAAACAGTTCAGACGGTCTCTATCTTACATTAATTTCAAAATTCACGGTTCAGAATTCGGCATTTCAGCAAAATAGTCAAAAAAGTTCAGACGGTCTCCATTCTACTTTATTTTCAAAATTAACGGTTCAGAATTCGGCATTTCAGCAAAATAGTCAAAAAAGTTCAGACGGTCTCCATTCTACTTCATTTTCAAAATTCACGGTTCAGAATTCAGCATTTCAGCAAAATAGTCAAAAAAGTTCAGACGGTCTCTATCTTACATTAATTTCAAAGTTCATGGTTCAGAATTCTGCATTTCAGCAAAATAGTCAAAAAGGTTCAGACGATCTCTTACTTTAATTTCACTGTTCACTGTTCAGAATTCGGCATTTCAGCAAAATAGTCAAAAACATTCAGACAGTTTATGGTTTGGTAGGATGGGAGAATTTTATAGTAGGAATTCTACTATTTTCAGCAGTTCAGACGTTCAGACATTCAGCAGATTAGTCGATCCCCTTTATGGGTCCTACGCTCCTCTCGGCTTTGCCGTTTGACCGCGAATGATAAGGTTCTGTTGTTACATGCCTAATTCCTTTATTCTTGACAAATCTTTGAAACTCCTGACTGGTAAACCCTGTCCCATTATCGGTTATGAGCGTCAAAATGATGCCTTATCTTGCGATATGATTTCGAAGAGAGTTGATAACTGCTTCGGATGAAGTTGAGCGTGTAGCGTCGACTTCCATCCATTTGCTGTGGGAGTCAACCAGTATCAAAAGGTATTTTCCTTCGATAAGTCCAGCGAAATCGGCATGAACTCTATGCCACGGTTGGTTTCAGGCCATGGTTAAAATTCGGCTGCTGGCATCCTTTTCCTGACAGAGGGGACATTGCTTTACTACTGCTTCGATCCCCTCATTGATGTTTGACCACCATACTCTCGAGCGAGCTAGGGATTTCACCTTGACTATACCCTGTGTTAGGGTTTCAACCATGGATGAAACAAGGATAGCCGACTCTAGCTTTGGCTATAGTACCCGATTTTCGAAACGTGACCGTGGCGCCCCCTTTTTTTCGTACGGAAAAACTGGGGGATATTAACATTGGGGAAACTAGTCCCTTGCCCCCCGTGCATCTAATTATGTTCCGTAGGAGAACTAGAGGCCGCTAGAAGCACTAGCTTCTGCAAATCATGCCTCTACCGGATGTTTACGGATACTACCGGAGTCGACTCTCCTTACTTCCTCCCTGTTTCAACTATCTAATCTTAATGATATAATGATATAAACGACTGGTATAACAGATTAATGCTTTAATGGTTATCAATTTAATTGAGTTACATTGGATTATAGCTCAGCGTGAACTGTGCGATACCGAGGCGCGAGAGAGAGTGATGTGTGTTTGCTTTAGGAGCAAGTATTAGGTTTCGTGTATGTACGTACGTCGCCTCATTCATTGTCGGCGCGCTCTGGAACTAACAATACTAACAATACCTTCCCCGTAAAAATATGTGCTTGCGGTAGACAGTTTATAAGTTCAGTTTGATAACTTGTTTTGTTGCACGTGTGGACCTTCTGAGCGGCGTAACGTGCGGTGGAGAAGAACGCGCTGGAATGATAGGAACTGCTGCGGGCGGAGGTTGCGGTGATACGGTAGCAACCCTGGGTGCAAGGTGAAGGTTTTGAGCGATTTGTTTTGGTCGTGACCGGCTACTTATGAAGATTGGCGTTTCTTCAGCGTTGCTTACGAGTTCCTTGTGAATCTGTAGTTGTCGCCGGTCTGGCTTTTCACCTTTTAGCAGTCGGATTTGGTCCTAATGGCGTATAAGATGAAAACCGTCGTCTGTGAGGATTTCGCACATTATGCTGCCGCGTAGTTTCATGATTGTTCCAATCTTCCATTTAACTCCGACACCGAAGTTTAGGGCGAGAACCCTCTTGCCCGGAACCAACTTTCTGGCTTTCTCGTACGATCCACTTGCTGGATATTTGCGGGTCTCGGCTTCCTTGGGATGGAATAAATCCATTTTGGTCAGGATGGAACGACCTAAGAACAGATCCGAGGGGGACTTGTCTTCTCGAATGGGTGTGCGACGATAGTTTACAAGAAATCGAGCGAGGCGTGCGTCGAGCGTACCTTCTGTGTAAAGGTCAAGACCAGCTGCGATGATGTCTACTTCCAGATTGGTATCGCCATTTAGTTTCTTGAGCGTTGTCTTCACAGTACGAAATAATCGCTGAGCTATCCCATTGGACTGGGGATGGTATGGGACGGTAGTTAGGTGCTCTATACCAGCGCTTCTCAAACTTTTTAACCTTGCGGACCGGTTTTTTTTCAACTATGTATGACGGACCAGAGAGTCGCATGTCCGCGGACCGGTGCCGGTCCACGGACCACAGTTTGAGAAGCGCTGCTCTATACCATTATTGACTACGATACGGAATTCTTTACTTGTGAAACATGGTCCGTTATCGGACAAAAGTAGTGGAATGACGCCAAAACGTGACATGTGCTGCCTCAGGCACTGAATGAAAGTGGTGGATGACTTCTATCACTTGGAAAAAGCGTCGACCGTCACGAGTAAGTAACGGTTATCCAGTAGGCCAGCAAAATCGTTGTGAACTCTTTTCCAAGGTGCGGACTCAGCAGGCCAAGGGGAGTAATTTGTCGCTGGCTTTGGGGTGTTCTGGCGACATAGTTCACAAGATTGCGCCATACTCTCGATACTTGTGTCGATACCCGGCCACCAAACTTTGGACCTAGCGAGGTCTTTCACTTGCCGTAGACCTTGGTGCGAACTATGTAGTTCGACTTGTATCTTCGACCGAAGTTTCTCTGGGACGATTAGTTTGTTGCCCAAGAGTAAGATGCCGTTCGAGCGGCGGTGGTATATTTTGATGTTTTCCTTCGTGACCTTGTTATTTGGCCATCCATTCCTTTTGAGATTGATTATTCGGTCGGCAGCGGGTCTTCCCCTGTAGCTTGTGCCATTTCTTGTGCGTTAATGGGACCGCGCGGACCTCCATTGATCAATAAGACAACTTCTGCCGGTAAAGGGGGTTCCCAATCAGGCGTAGGTATTGGCAATCGACTTAGACCGTCCGCGTTACCATGGAGTTCGCCCTTCTTGTGGATTATGCGATAATCATAGGCTGAAAGCATGAATGCCCAGCTCTGTATCCTGGCCGCAGCCATTGCCGGCACCGGCTTATCTTCAGCGAAGAGGAAAACCAAAGGCTTGTGGTCAGTGACCAGGGTAAACTTCTTTCCGAGCAAATAATCGCGGAAACGCGTGATCCCGAAGATAAACGATAGGGGTTCGTTCGATTTGCGGGTAATTCTGCTCTGCCTTGGATAAGGTGGACTGGTATTTTGGACTTGTGTATGGATTTCTTGGCTCGTTCGAATGCTTCCTTTTGTTCTCTTTCCCATTTCCATGGCGTGTCCTTGTGCAAAAGTTGGTGTAACGGCGCAAGGTTTGTTGTATGGTTTGGTAGGAATCAGGTGCTAACATAATGGCTTCCATCTTTTCGTTCAGTGGGTGTAAACCATCAGCATCCAATCGGTGTCCAAGGAATTCAACTTGAGAGACGAAGAAATGGCTGTTTTCCTTGCGTAATTTCAAGTGGTTTTCTTTCATGATGGAGAGGAACTTGTCTATTTGGTGAAGATGTCCCTCTTCTGTTTTGGCGCCTAACAAGACATCGTCCTGAAATTGCATTACGCCGGTCATTCCTTGTACAACCATCTCCATGTGGCGTTGAAAGATCGCTGACGAAGATGATATTCCGAATGGCAATCGCTTGTGCGGGTAAAATCCTTTTGTAGTGTTAATAACGGTGAGTTCTCTGGATTTTTTAACAAGCTCGATTTGATTGTAAACTTCTCGCAAATCAATCTTGGTGAAGTACTTGCAGCCCGCAAGTCTGGCGAATATGTCTTGCGCTCTTTTAAGAGGATAGATTTCAGTATTTATTGCCAGATTCGCAGTTGAACAGAAATCTCCGCAGATTCTGATATTCCAATTCATCTTGATCAATGGAACTATCGGTGATGCATATTTGAAAATGGTACGCGTTCAATGATATCGGCTTCCTCCATTCTTTGTAGTTCTGTCTCGACTTTTTCTGTCATGGAGTAGGTATGGTCCGTGCGGAGCCTCCGAAATGAACTAGGCCCATGCGTGTCACGAAGCGAGAATATTTTTTTAACCAATTTAGTTCGCCGTGGTTTTACGCTTGGGGACACTTATAGTACCGTAAAATATACAAAGTTCAACCCCGTGACCCTGTCGACTGCTTAAGTATTTGGGCCAAGGTCGCGGATACTAAGTATACGTTTTTATTACTCTTACTGAATTATTTTAATTCAAATAATTTATTTTGTTGTCACCCATGCAATTTAACCAAAAGATTGAATAAAAAGTGAATAGCCCCAAAAACATTTACGTTAATTTTAGGATGAAACTTTTCTCTATCATAAAAATTTTATGACTGACCCCTAAAATATCAACGATAATTTAAGAAGGACCCCTGTCCCACCCGAATAAAAGCGCCATCTCGTACACATATATGGCGAAAATATTTTCCTTAACAAACTGGATATTTCCCTACATAAAATTTGACATGCATGGGCCTAGTTCATTTCGGAGGCTCCGGTGCGTGCGTTATAGTACTTTGGGACTGTGTCTGGTTTGACGTGCAGATGCCCTTTTTTAAGCTTCCCCAGACCTGGAGTGAAGAGCTGTGCGTGGTTCTTCAATATCGTTTCCAGTGTGGTGTGGCTCTGATTCATGTGACTGACTCTTGCTTCGTTGATGGACGGTAGCATTTCCAACGAAGAATAATGCCATTTCCTGCCACATTTCCTTGTACCACTAGTAACGGTAATCGTGCTTCCTTCGGTTGTGATCTGACTGTTACTTTTGTACTTCCTATGACGTCAACTGATCCTCCGGTGTATGAGCGTAAGGTCTTCGTGAATTTCTTTATTCTTCGGGCTTCTTCCGGTGTGTGGAATTGTGCAAAAATAGGCCTCGTTAATCATTGAGTGATCTGAGCCATTGTCGATTTCGAAATCAATACTTGTCCCGTTGATATAACAACTGATGATGTCGGGAGGTGGTATATATGGGCGTCGCCGTCTTCGGTTTCAGTAATGATACTCGTGTTGTATGATGGCATTTCGGTCCCAGTCTCTTCGTTTTCGGCAACAATGTTGTATACTGGGAAGTCATACTCTCGTGAAGATGCGATCGAGGCTGTATTCTTCTGATCGATGTGATGGGTACGGGTATGATTTCTCTGGTGTGCCTCTGCTCTATTTTTTGCCTTCTCTGTTCCAGATGACTGACATGCTTTTGCTATATATCTAAATGTCCAATCTCCTCGCATATGTAAAAAGTCTCCTCGCATATGTAAAAAGTCTCCTCGCATATGTAAAAAGTCTCCTTGATGAATGAACATTCGTTACTTCTATGTCTTTTGGATATGCATCTGTTGCAACTGTTCCTGCTGGGAATGAACTTAGTTGCTTGCGGTGTAGGGTTTGGCTTTTTAAAGGTTGTCTTTCTTTGCCTATGACAGCCATCTCTCTGCTGACTTGATACTAGATTTGCGGAGGAAACAGGATTACTTTCCCCGTTCTTGATTTAGTGAGTGTTCTTCGTAGCCGTTCTCCATAGCTAGGGTGAAGCGAATAGCGTTTGTTACAGTAAGGGTGCCCTCTTACGCCAGTAGTCGTCCATGCATTGTCTCATCATTTATCCCACAAACAAGTCTATCTCGAATCATCTCGTCCAAATTGGTCCCAAAGCAACAATGCTCTGTTAGCTTCCTTAATTCTGATATGTAGACTGAGATGGATTCCCCTTGTCTTCTGTTACTATTGTTGAATCGATGGCCTGGAATTGAAATGTTGGCTTAAGAGTGTTACCAAGGCTGCGTACGTCATGTTCCGGAATAGTCTCAGGTCTGACGAGATTTCACAATAGGGCGTACGTGTACGATTCCAATACGTTCTGAAATATGGCTCTTTTTTAGCATTGTCTGATATGTTGTTCACAGCGAAGTACGCATCCAAGCGTTCAACGTATTGTGACCAGGGTTCAATTCTGTTATAGAACATCTCTAATCTTGCAAATATGGCTGCCGTTTTCACGGGATGAAGAATGCCGTGGTGCACTTCTGGCTGGGATATACCTCTGAGTGACATGCGTTCTTCAATGTAGGCTAGGACTTCTGTTATTCAATCACGCCGTCGATCTCCCCTCCGTCGTCATTTTTGTTTTATTGATAGGTCTTGAGAGATTGAAACTTAATCGACTAGTTCAATAAAAATTTACACTTTATTTACATTCTAAAATTAGTAAGTGTTACATCGTCAAGAGCGAGGGTCGGACTGAATGCGGAATATGAGTAAACGGCTTTTATAACAGTAATGTAGTTTTTTTACTAACACACAGCTATAGTTTTCTTATGGCTAAAAATAGGCGTCGTATTATCTAAATGTCTATATACAACAGCCTACTTAGAGGATATACGGTAAAGCAGACGACAATTTTCAACCAATAATGATATGCCTCGTATGGAAGACAATCACTAGTGCTCGGCATTTTTTATACATAACCGACTATTTGTAAACAGAGTTGTGGATATAATACGATTTAACATATATGTTTTGAGGATAATTTTCGAGTATGGATAAAGATAAAATTACGTGGATAATGGATAGATAATGCCGAGCTCTAACAACCACCCAATGAAAAAAATGGAAAGGAATAGCAAAAATTTGCCGGTATATTCCATTATGTATTGGTAAAGGCTATAGTGTCTACTCCTCAATGATTATTAACGTTTTCATAATTAAAGGGAGTGTAGAAATCTAGTGTATCAAAAAAGAACGACATTATATTATTTTTTTTCACGAATAAACTACTATTACTATATGCATGGTATTCAGACTTGGAGGGTTGATACTATTCACGCCAGGAGACCAGGCTACTTGGCGGTCAAAGTGCAGTACCAAGTAGCCTCGCCTCCTGGCTAAAATTTATCAATCCTCCTAGTCCAAAAACTGTGTATTTCAGCTTTGGTTTGACCATGTCTTTGTCTAATCACATAACGTTTTCCTATTTTTACACTTACTACATAAAACAGGCAAATATAGTAAGGGTTTTCATGTAACAGATGTACAATAAAGCTCGAATTATATAATATTAACTACAAGTATGAGCGTTTAACATATAAACTTGATATTTAAACATCTCGGCTAGGCATTTTCAGGCGTGTTTCTTTAACTGTCATACTTATAGTTAATCGGTTACTTAAAGGAAAGTTTAAGGTAACATAATGTTATACTTTAAAAGAACGTCCTTTTACTAAATAAAAAAGGGAAAAATATTAAAATAAATAATTAATCTCTTATTGCAAAATAATTAAAATTTAATTAGTCTTAAAATCGAGGACTACGGCGCCATCCGCCATTGGTTTAGTGGCGTCTGCTAGCCAGAACCTCTTAGCTCGGGAAGCCTTCATATGAGCAGTTCCCATATGAGCGGATTTCATAATAGCGGTCCTCATAACAACAGTTCTCTAAATAGCGGTTCCCGAAATGGCGGTTTACCCATTACAGCAATTACCGTTACAGCAGTTCTCTAAAGAGCGGAAAAACTGCTATGCGAAAAACTATAGTTGTTTATTATGGTGTAAGCTGGCCCAGCTGGGTTATATGAACTCAAAAAGAACTAGGTCAGATATTGATAATTTGGTTAGGTTAAAGTTGATTATTTCAATTAAATAGTATTAGGTCAGTTCAGGTTAGGTTAGGTAAGGTTAAATTTGGTTATGTTTGGTTAAGTTTGGTTAGGTTTGGTTTGGTTTGGTTAGGTTAGGTTAGGTTAGGTTTGGTTATGTTTGGTTATGTTTGGTTTGGCTAGGTTTGGTGAGGTTTTGTTAGGTTTGGCTAGGTTTGGTGAGGTTTTGTTAGGTTTGGTTAGGTTTGGTTAGGCTAGATTTAGTTTAGTAATATTTTGGAATTGGTGTAACAATGTTACGCCTTTTCCAAAAAATTACTGTTTACAATTATCTACTTCCGAAATAAAATAATCTTTCCCGAATTATAATATGCCTTTTCCAAAAATTACTGTTTACAATTATCTACTTCCGAAATAAAATAACCTTTCCCGAATGATTTTTCTATCCTAGTATGAGAATTGTAAACTGATACAGCCTGAACAGTACAATATTTAAGTGTACATCAAAAACACCATCCGTTAGTATGTCACATTCCTGATAAAATGATTTCGGAAAAGGTAGTATTTGAAACCTTAGAATATAACTGTATTGTTAAAACATGCTCGAAACTAAAGACAAACACTGCTATTTCTCAAAATAGCAGCCGCTATTTTAAAACAGCGGCCGCTATTTCTAAAACAGCAGTTTTGAAAAACACCGCTGTTTTTTGGAACCGCGGTTGCTATTTCGAGAACTGCTCTACCGGGAACTGCTCATATGGGGTACACCCTCTTAGCTCTACGGGCATGGTTGAATTCTCGCAGGCTAGTAGAGGTAAGAGGTCCGATTTAGCAGACGCCACTAAACCAATGGTGGATGGCGCCGTAGCACCCTTTTTTAGGACTAATTAAATGCGAATTATTTTATAATAAGGGACAATTTATAAGTTTTTTTTAATATTTTTCCTTTTATATTTAGAAAAAAACCGTTCTTTAAAGGTATAATGTTACGTTACCGGAATTTGCAAATAATTTAAATAAAAAGTGAAACTTAAATAAATAATGTATTAATTTTTCTTTCTGTTCAGGAAAACCAAGTAAGCGAAGTTTACATTATTTTTAACTAAACATGAGCTTTTCAAGCCTTCCCATTCAGACTACGTTAATCTCATTTCGGTTGGGTCGACTTGAAGGAGACAGGGATAGAGTGGGAATACCCATAATTCTGAACCCCTACCTAGGCTACGGAACGGCACCGATGTCCTCCCAGCATCCTCGGCGATTAGGTAGGGCTGTACAGTGCAAAATTCTAAATGATGCCCCTCTCTGTCTTAAAAATAGAAGCTAGTACTCATATAAATACAATGTCGCTACGTGGCACCACTTAACAAAGGGTAGGGACGTCCATGCACGAGGTTCACTGGGAGAGTTTCAGTGCCGCAGGTCGCCCATCTTAATTGCCACTCCCTTTTACATCATTTCTCCCTGGCGTGGGTACTTTCATTTGAATCATTTCCCGTTCAGACGCGAGAGCGGATGACTTCAAACAAAACGAGTACATGGTGATTTTTTCAATCAAGACTTTTCAATACTAAAATTACCGAAATCAGAATGGCAAGAACAGGGCTGGAAATAAGAAACATTTCTTAAATGATATGTGTGCATTGATCCCCCTTTAACTGGAAAATTCATAGGGCACTATGCCATAAAAGTGTCGCATCTTCATAGTCAAGCAAAATTTAATGGTCAACTCTCCAGTGAACCCTCAGAATTAAAAAAATTATGGGACATTTTGAAATTTTATTGGACGATGTCCAGTGTCCTATGCTTATTTCCAGCTTTGGTCAATTCCTAAAACTTTTCATATATCGTCTGCTAAAGCGTAGCTTACTCGATCACGCATCAGTAAGGCATGATCGAGTGAGCTTTGGCTAATGAAAAGGCGCTAATGAGGTAGTGCCATCTGCCAGCGACGAAATTGAACAATTTTCAAGCTAAACTCTTGAATTTTCAATGTTACGTAGTCGTTGTCACATGTGAACAGTCCAATTAATTTTTCCTTATCTCGCCAACTGCTTCGAACAGATGGCTATTGTAAGTATTTATTTTTAACATTTGTAATATGTAACACGAATAGTAATAGTAACTACTTTGATAACTCGAAACGATTTGAATAAGAAATCCAAAGTTGATCTAAACAGTATTTTCCCAAATAAAATTTATTCAATTAGATCCCTCTCACTTTTTAAAATAAAAGATATGCCAGGTATTAACATAAGTTTATAAGATATCTTCCATATGTATGATACTTTCTATACTTCGTAATGCTAGAGACTTACAGTTCGAGCTAGTTCGAGAACGATAAGCGAGAATTTACGACACTCGGTTTTGCAGGACTTCAATCTTCCTATTTAGTCTGTGCTAAGCTTTTGACAGCGCCTCACCAGGCGTCGCTTTACAAGAATCTATGGCCTATGTCACTTCATGACAACCGAGTCAGTAAACAGTGACAAACTTGTGGAACATGTCTTATAAACTTATGGTGTGAGGCAACCTAAATATATTAGCGCAATATGAACCCCTCCCTATTTGTAGGACTATCAAATGAAACTCGAGACTTTTATAAATATCTAATGTATACATACACTTTGTTACACGCTCATTTCTATTCAGTTTCCAGTAAGTGAAATTTACATTCTTTTAAGACTAAATATAAATTCCGTAAACGACATTGGGTAATTTTGCACACCATTTTTGAAAACTCATGTGTAGTATTGTTATTATGTTAATACATTATTAGCAAAGTAGTGAAAAGTGACTTCGTACCAGTAGCGAGGAGAGAGACGAGATGGAGTTGGAGTAACTATGTGAATAGACGGGTTGGTTCGCTTCGTGGCTAAACTCGTCTCTCTCTGGCGCTGGCTCAGTCACTCGCCGTGGTGTCCGCTCGTCAAATATAAAAACCGGCTTTGAACTGGAAGTGGGAACTGGCGGTAGTGTAGTAACCGACGACACTCGCGCGTGCGCGTTAGCTAGAATCGAGGGAGAGAGAGATAAAAATTCCAACCTCCCTTTTGCCCCTTCCATTTATATTATTCCTTCTTTAACGTTAGACTAACACTCCCTCTCACCTCACTCCTCCCTGTTCCTCACTATTACATTGCAATTAATTGTTGTAACTTCATATTTTGAACGCTAATTTCAATTATCAATTACTCTGCTTCAGAATATTTCAGTAAGTAGAACAAATTCTTGCTTATCAACGCACTTAAATTCTTGCGTTCAACTTTAGTTAAATATTGAGAAATGTTGTATTTAATGCTTTACACGCTCCTTTCAATTAACAATTACGTTTCCTCAGTGGAGTTATGTGAGTACCATTTACTATTTTAACTTACGGTTACGTAATTAAAAGTGCCATTGTAATACCACTGGTCATAACATGGTTGGCTGCGCTGAAATATTGTATTTGTGTGTTTGTGATCTAACACCGGGTCGTGCAAGGGTGCACGAAAAACAAGCATGGATTAAAAACCGATTGCTGCAAGGCCACCTTGGAGCTCGTAATGTGAAAGAATTGCAAAAGAAAGTACATTAGACCCTACATAGTTAGCTCCTGGTTAGATTGCGGAAACCTCAAGTTTAAGTTTACTTTGATGGACCGCTGTATCGGAGCCGATTTTTTGAAAAGCAAGTAGAGCGAAATATTGTCTTTATAGACTGGTTTATTGGGTTAGCGCTGGGGGGATAATGGGGATGCAGGCACGGTAGCTAGAATGAGAGATTAATTTTCAGGCGGAAAGAGCACTATGTGTAAAGGCTTGGTTACTGTTATTTAAGCCAGTCGTCAGTTTCCTGCCTTTCTAAGAGCAAATTTTTGAAAGGGGAGAGTAGATATTTTTGTTGCCAGAAATTATTCCTAATATAATTTAAAAGATAGTTATTGTTAACGTTTCACTTCTATCGAACACTTGTTTCGGAACTTTTGTAAATTTAGGGTATATAAGGTGATTGATTCAGGGTAAGGGATGAGAAAAAGAGCAAATGTGTGAACCTTTGGTGGAAGCCCTGCCATTGGGAGGCTAGACGTTTCTCGCAACCCTAGCCGCTCGCCGCGTACATCTTAAGCCTAGCGACGATGATGAAGTAGAAGCCAATGTAGCAGATTGGTGTTTATTTAGTACAGACGAAAGACGAGTAGATGGTGGTGTTAGAAGCCAATGAGAACAGGGTAGTGTGTATGAGGTATACACGAAAGACTAGTGCATGGTGTTGTTGTTAGAAGCCATTAAATACCGGTTGGTATTAAGTGAAGCAATTGGCGGTTAGACAGCAGATGAAGGTGTAACGGCTAGTTAATGATTGGCGGTAAATAAGATAGATAAAGCAACAAAGTAAAATTTTCCGAATTTCTATGTACTGCGAACGCGGTCCAGAAATTGCGAAAACGTTTGCTCCGATTTGCCAACTGCGAACGTGGTGACAGACAGACAGACTGAGACGGACACACACACAAATCCATCCGGTGTAATACCTCTCCGTGACGTCATCGTCACTCGGAAAAAACCTGATATATACTACAACGTTGATTTTGGGTAGCCACTCACTGTTCTTGTCACGGCTTGTAAGGATCAGATATTATTTATTCTAACCGTTTCATCAGGAATACATAGATCTAGTACTTGGAATCTTTAAGAGGCCATAGACCCCACACAAATATCTGATTGACTGTGAGGGGAAGCGCCAAAAACTTTTAAACCGCCTGCTCCTCCTTCCTCGCGTCTCATTGGTTACACGAATGTGTGGGACAGATCGAGATCATGACCTTTTAAGCTGTCGTCTGCATCAGTTTCGGCTCAGAAATGGCCGGGAAGTGCGAGAACTTGAAACAGTTTGACGTTAACGGAGTTTTTGAAGCGGAAATTTTCTAACTGTAACTAAAGTCGACGATTTAGACGTTAGTGTAGCTCGAAATTCAGTATTGAAAAAGAATACTATAATAATTTCGAGAAAAGATGACGTTTACCTCCCCTTAAACCCTAAGCCTTAGCATAGGGATACTGATGTTTTTTTTTGTATAACTTTGGTGAAAGGTGGAAGGAATTAAATTGTTACTACGCCCTGTGAGAATAGAAATATAGAGTTCTTAACTGAAGGCAAGTCTCAAAGTATTTTGGCCTTTCTAGGTCTACTCGTTCAGACGACGTATCATGTTTACAATCGGGTTCATCGCGCATAGGTCGCGGGAGTCGCGGCGCAGGTCGCAAAATACGTCAATGTCAGATCAAATAAATTATGCTTGACGTCAACGGTGACGGTTTCTATACCTTCCAGGTATAGGTCCAGTCCTTGCTAGGGCCATAAAATGGCCTCTTAAAGATTCCAAGCAGTAAATCTATGTATTCCTGGTTTCATTTAACACCACCATTTTTTAAAGCGGTAACATTAGGTCATGACAATTAATATTACATGTCATGACAATTAATATCACATGTCATGACAGCATCAACTATTAAAGCGGTAAAATTACGTCATGACAATTAATTTCACATGTCACAGCTAAAAACTGTCGATTCTTATCAGGGGTGTGAACTTCATTATCTTAACACATTTTCTTTACTTTTTATTTCGGCTGACATTTTTACCATAACTTCGTTGTTATGACAACAAGTTGAGAAACGAAAATAAACCTCTCCAAGTCTAGTGCTAACATTTTCTACCAAATTTATACTTCTCAAACATATGCAGTGGCGTAACTACAGGGGAGCAGAGCCCGCAACTGCGGGCGGGCCCATGGCTTTTGGGGGCCCTTTCGAAATTTTGCTTATAGATTGATAGTCCAATATTTTATTAAGTGTCCTATAATTTCACAAATCGTCCAATTAAGTCCATATTTTGAGATTTCAAAGTAATTATTTATAATCCCAGATGTATGACGTTTTAAACGCAGAATTAGTGATATCTCATTTCGTGAGAGCCAAAAATCGCGGAGCTCGCTTTGCTCGATCAAAAAATTTTGATCTTCATTTCTCACATAATTGAGTTTATACGATTTTTTCAGGTTTTTATATGAAATGATAGCAATTACTTTCCATTCTCAGCTGCTCAGTCTGCACTCCAAAATACCACAATTGAATTTTGCCTCAGACCTTTAAAATATATTTAGTTATTAAATAGAGTTGTGGAAATCTGTCATCGCTGAAAACAGTTATTCCTACCTGGCCCTTTTAAATAGCTTGATTTGGTCATTTTCACTCGCTTGGGTCTCTTTTCGCTTACAGTTTCATTTAATTAATAGTCACTTTTTCAAGTAAGTCTAAATGTATGTCTGGGTGAGCCCTTCAGTATTTGTTTGGATCTAGGTGCGATGTAACGCCATGAATTTATTAATTTAACATGAATATATAACTGCATTGACTACTTAAATTATATATTCAGGGATGGGAGGGGCTTAGCTTGAGTGACGTCAGAGAATTGCCGGCGGTTTGTTTTTAAAGCTAAAGCTCTTGTCATGCGAAAGGCTAATTATGCTTGAAAATTGATCAAGTACCGCATTAATTTTACCTCCAACAGCAGAGAAAAAACCTGCAAGATCAATTCTCACCATTTCAGATGTTGGTAATTAATTTTCAACCGTTTCATTTTCTTTAAGGCCAAGACTTAGCACTTTACCCATACCAACAGTTTTCAGTTTTAGATTAGGAAAAACTTTGTACGCACTTAATATAATTTCCTTTAAAAGATCAATATCACCTTCGGACATCACGTATTGGCGATCAGTAAACGCAATTTGGTAAACCTAACCGAAAATTGTATCCCTCATACAATTCTGTTAAACTGGTCGTCTACTGTTCGAACTTCAGGTGTATCGATTTTGACTGGCTACCGCGATGACGTTACACGCGTTTGTAACAGAAAGGTCCCTCCCATCCCTGAATAACATGATAGAAAAGCTAATGATACACATATATATATTCATGTTAATGATTAAATTTATGGTAACACTCATTTGAAGTGTCTAACGTTCTCAATAAAATAAAATTATCCACACTCCAAATCTAATCATTCATGAGTCCTGTATAATAAGATAATTTGATAAATCTGGCTATAATTTTGCGATGAGAATCCTATTTTTGGTTTTAAAAACTGTCTCAAAGAGTTGAGGGCCTGCATTGCAGTTTAGAGGAGTGGGCCATGTATGTGCGAGAAAACTTAGTCGAGAGAGGCGACAAGGAGCATTGCTATAAACACAAGGAGAATAATCAACATCAAGGAGATATCTCTCCAGCCTACTTATGAGGGTATTTCGCCCCCTCCCTAAAAGACACGAGACTCCAATTTTTGGATTGGAGGTTTGTTCCGCACGTGATGAGCTACTCGTCCAATAGGTTCTATTTCTTAAATGGTTTTTTTTATATGAATTTCGAATTTTGCTTTATCTCTAATCTCGTTAGCTAAGGTTTCTAATTTATCCATTATGTTTAAAGAAATACCGTCTTAATAAAAATATTAGCACGCTACAGGATACGCCTTCGCCGTAAAAAACGTAAACATCGTCCACATGGATCAACCATCCATGCTTGAACTTACTCAGACTAAAATTAGACCCGCCTGTTTTACTTTACTCTCTACCGCTGCGGAGCGCTGCTTCAAAACCTCGTACTCAGTCTTGGCGGAGATTTTAGAACTTTTTCTCTTCATTCACCCGAGCTCCGTTGGAAATAAAAAAATCTCAACGTCACAACTTTCAGAACTAGAGGCTACGGTGAAAGGTCTGAGATATGACCTTGATGTTAGATTCTTCTTTTATGAAAGGGAAAAGTAGTAGGTCTAACGTTCGTGGTGCTTTCATACTTTTGGAAAGCTCGACACTCAAGAAGGGGCCCTAATTGTCAGGCTGCAGGCGGGCCCAACAAACGTTTTTACGCCACTGAACATATGTCAATATGCCGGAAATAAAAAGCACAAATTTACTCTACATCTTCATTAATTCTATATGTATAAGGACCTAATGTATATGTTTTAAATATGTATTTTACTTTCGGCTCACTCTGAACCGTTAAGACCTCCTCAAAGGGAACACGAATCAAGGCAAATTTCGGTTTAGCCCAAAGGTGTTTTCATTCATGGATCCATTCCGAACAATACTTACTACAATATTGAATATTAACATCCATTGAGTCTAGGAATGTTTCAGTTTACGTTTACACTATATCCAAATGTAGTAGGCCTAAAGCTGAATTAAAAAGTAAACTCCAAAATTCTAATATTGAAATGGAACATTGATTTATAGCTACTCAACCACTAAAAGAATCGTAATGCCGAAACATATTTAACATATTTTCATTTAATATTCTGCAAAAGAAAATGTTATGGTTTTGTAACAGATCTTAACTTTGCTATGCGTATAGTGTTTCGATTCAGATGCAATCTTCATTACTCGTTCTATATAAACTATCACGTGTCGTTCGGAAGAATGATGTTTATCTTAAATAATTAAATGTACACAACTTATATTAATTATTTTAATCGTCATATTTTACATTAATTATAGTTAAGTCGATTTAAGAAACTTTATTCCTAAAATAATTTAAAACATAGCTATTGTTAACGTTTGACTTCTAGCGAACACCTATTTCGGAACTTTTGTAAATTTAGGGTATATAAGGTGATTGATTCAGGGTAAGGGATGAGAAAAAGGGCAAATGCGTGAACCTTTGGTGGAAGGCCTGCCATTGGGAGGCTAGACGTTTTCGTAACCCTAGCCACTTGCCACGTACATCTTAAACCTAACGACGATGATGGAGTAGAAGCTAATGTTGCAGATGGTGCCCATGTGGTGTAGACCATAGAAGGTACATGGCGGTGTTAGAAGCTAATAAGTACATATTGGTGTGTAGGTGGTATACACGAAAGACTAGTGCATGGTGTTGTTGTTAGAAGCCATTAAATACGAATGGTATCGGGTGAAACAGTTGGCAGTTAGCCAGAAGATGAAGGTGCAACGGCTAGATAATGTTTGACGTTAAATAAGATAAATAAAACAAGGTAGTAAAGTTTTCCGAATTTCTGTGTACTGCGAACGCCGTCCGGAAATTGCGAACACGTTTGCTCCGATTTGCTAACTGCGTACGTCCAGTGTAATACGTTTCCGTGACGTCATCGTCACTCGGAGAGGCAAAACTTATTTATTTTTACCTCTCCGAGTGAAAAATAGCTGTGATTTGAAACTTTTATATACTACCTATTTGAGTTCAATATTAATTATATTTATTTTGTATTTAAGATAATCTTGTTTCTCATTTCACAATTAATACGAAAATGGTTAAAAAGCAGTCTATGTGATTGTCTGCGTGTGTCCGTCTGTTGTTACAAGGAATTAGCAGTTCGCCTTGTGTTTATGTGTAAAGAAATCCTACAGAACCTTAATATTTCCTTTTTCCATAATTTAAAGTGAATATATGGAAATATTTTTCGTAATTACGATTCTTTTAGTAGTTTCGTAGCTTTGGAGCTCTGTTTAATTTTGATATTCCAAGGAAGTGTATAAAATTAATTTTTGAAATGGCTGTTTATATATTACTTGAACTATACTACATCTGTATATAAAATATTCCTTACAATATTGATTACAAGAAGAAAGGTAAGACCTAGACTCCGTCGGGTAAATCAAGTATTGTCTGTGAAAGGGTTAGTAAACCCGAGAGTAAATAATTGAGACCTGAGGTCAAGTAAACTATGGGTTTTGATTTTACTAATGAAGAGACCTTAACGGTTCAGAATGAGCCGAAAGTTAAGTACACGTTTAAATAATAAGGTCTAGATTTTATAATAGAAGTAAGCTCTATGGTGGCAATTAGATCAGTGAAAGGTCTAATCGTAATCGGGTTGTAGCTTCGGAGTTTTCATTCTCGTTATGTTGCGCATTGAGTTTCATTGCGTCTAACTTCAAATCAGTTTTGATGATATTTAACCTTAACACTCATTTTGGCAAACTAAGAATATCGTTGAGGTGAAACGAGAAAATAGTGTTTATTCTGCAAACCAGTTGTGAATGTATGTACTATTTTCCATATGTCTATGACATATCTTTATTGGGTGCAAAATGTGTTCTGCTTTATTGTATATTCGCTGTGCCTGGAATACTGCTTTAATAAATCGTAAATTTTTACTTTAAAAACAAGTTGGGAAAACCAAAATGTTACCGAGTCAAAGCATTTACCTAGATATGGAAATATTTCTTTTTTTATGTACAAATACTGAATTTAAAATTTATGAAATTTTAGAGCAGTATACAAAGCATAAAGAATATACTGTAAAGCAGACGACATTTTACACCCATTAAAGATATGTCTTGTACACGTTAAAATCATTCAATGGGGAAAAACTGGAAATGAAAAGTTAAAACTTTGGAGGGATATTACCTTTATGTGTTTGTAAAGGCCCAAATGTATGCCCTCTATGCTTGAAGGAGGAAGGAATGGAGTGGTAATACCCGTACAAATAAAATGGTGCTAGGCTGCAGCACTAAACAATCGCCTACCGAAGGGTAGGGTCGTGTGCGAGGTACACTGGGTGAGTTACGGTGCCGCAGGTCGCCCATCATCATTTCCAATCCATTCCACCTCCCTTAGCCCTGCTCCATGTTCAAAGCCATATTCACAACAAGGTTGCCGTGTAAACACTATCCTCTTGTTTCACCTCAACTATATTCTTAGTTTGCCGACATAACTATTAACGTTACATTAAACCAAGACTTATTTGTGACTACACGTACTGAAATTGAATGCGCCCCTTAAAATGTATGAAAACTGCGAAGCTATAACCCGATTACGATCAGACCTTTCACTCATCTGATTTCTACCATGATGCTTTATTCTAATATAAAATCTAAACCTGATTATTTAAAAGTGTGTTTTATTTTCGGCTCACTCTGAACCGTTAATATCTCTGCATTGCAGAAACGAAAAACAAAGGCCAATTGTTCACTTTTCAGTTCATTAGTCCTATTGACAGTTAAAACCTCATTTTACCGACATAGTAAGGAAAGGTTTATGCTTTATACAGATGTAGTGTAGCTTAAGTAATATATATATTCTTGGGATATCAAAATGATACAGAGCTTTATAGCTACAAAACTACAAAAGTCATTGAACGTACCAAAATATATTTCCATGTATTAATTATACATTATCAAAAAGAAAATATTAAGGTTTTGTAGGATTTTCTTATATATCAACACAAGACGAACTGCCAACTCAGTGCACTAGTATAACAACGGAACGACACACACAGACACACCCTTAGACGGCTTTGCTACTCTTTCTGTATTAGTTTTGACTTTTGAGTTTAGAAACAAGATTATCATAAATACTAAATAATAATCTAAGCTTTTGTCTATGAAGGGGATTTCCACACTAAGCCTGTGGCTTATTACTTATGATTTGAAACCCTTATATACTACTGATTTGAATAGGGCGAAACAGGCGTATGCTTCATTTCAAACGTCAATATTAGTCAAGTCTCCCAAGAATGTCTAGTTATTCTTTTTTTAAAACGATGTAACGTTCAATAAGGTGAATAAATAACGAAGAAAATATATAATATATATATATTATCTTGTTTTAGTATTCAAGATAATCTTGTTTCTCAATTCAAAATTAATACAGAAAGATTTAATCAGCAGTCTATGTGTTCGCCTTGCGTTGATGTGTAATGAAATTCTACAGAACCTTAATATTCCCTTTTTCCATAATATAAAGTGAAATATGTGAAAATATTTTTCTTAATTACGATGCCTTTAGTAGTTTTGTAGCTATTAAGATCCGTTTCATTTTGATATTCTAAGAATAATTTTTATATTATTATTTGAAATGGTTGTTAATAATATATCACTTAAGCATAAACCTTCCTAACAGATTACAAGAAGGCTTTGGCATAAATTCTGTCGGTCAAATTAAGTTTGATATGTTAGTAGGCCTAGTGAACCGAAAGGTAAAAAATTGGGTTTTGTTTTTCGTTTCTGTAATGAAGAGACATTAGCGGTTCATAGTGAGCCGAAAGTTAAATACACTTTTAAAAAATCATGGCGGAAATCAGATCAGTGAAAGGTCTGATCGTAATTAAGTTATAGCTTCGAAGATTTCACACTTTTTACGGTGCGCATTCACTTTCAATGCGTGTAGCCACAAATAAACTTTGGTGTTATGTAATGTTAACTGTCATGTTGGCAAATAAGATAATCGTTGAGGTGCAACGAGAGGAAAATGTTTACACCGCAAACCTGTTGTGAATGTGGCTTTCAACATACAGTTGAGGCTTATACAATTGGGCCTTTACAAACACATAAAGGTAATATCCCTCCGAAATTTTAACTCTTCATTTCCTGTTTTTTCCCCATTGGATGATTTTAATTTGTTCAGGACATATCCTTATTGGATGTAAAATTTCGTTTGCTTTACTGTATACGCGCTAAATCTAGGTAAATAAATGTGTAACTAAGCCTCTTCTTGACTTGGAGAGGTAAAAATTTAGTTTTCCCAACTTGTTTTTATGTGACTTGTTACTCTAAAAAATAAAATTAACTAGGTATATCTTTTATTTATACGTTTCCTGATTAAAGGTGTTCTCCCGGCGAAGGCAAAATGCTTTCTAATCGATGAAGATGTTCGGACATTATGTGAGTTATCTGATTTAAATGAAATAAAAGACAAGCTGGCCTAAAGGCTTTCTATAAAGAAAGAAATAAATAAAAAATGCTTTCCTAAAAACAGGAATAAATATATTTAAAAAGGAATCATTGCGCGACCATATCTCCCATGTTATTTTCAATGCGGGTTTTGTAGGTCGGGTCCTATCCCGGTCAAGCCTCATAGGCCTAATTCTGATGGCGTCTTTCTAACTGTCGTTTCATTGGTTTGGTAACAACGCCAGTTCCTAGGCTGGCAAGTCCCAAGGTGAAACGCGCAGCGAGATAGATTATTCTCCACGTAAAATTCGTCAAACCTTATGATTAGTTTAGCTCTTCCCACAAAATCCGCCTAGATAAGTGTTTAGCTCTTCCCACAAAATCCGCCTAGATAAGTGTTTAGCTCTTCCCACAAAATCCGCCTAGATAAGTGTTTAGCTCTTCCCACAAAATCCGCCTAGATAAGTTGAGTGAAAATGGATATACTCAATGCTTCTGCTTCCTATAAGCTGTATATATTCCTGCTAAAAAATTAAATGAGGAATCAATTGCAATGTTTCAGAAGCCAACTCACTCAGTTTCAATATTTGTAGCTATGCTACCAGTTAAACCAAAAACGGATTTATGTACTAAGAACGTCGGATCGTAGCTTTAGCCTCTAGTACCATCCTCACATACTTCGTCTGCTTATATTTTGACTCCACCCACAAATTCTGTGTATAGAGACTTCTAGAGATCAAAAATGTCATTCTTATCTCTATTTTCGAGGTTAAATATTTTTTCCGAAATTGCGCCAGTGATTAAAAAGCAAAGTGGACAACAATGTGATAACTCCCGATACAGTGGAATTAAGTTTTAAAGTTAAGAATATATATAATTGATGTTTCTTTTTTCAAGTATGTAGTTTTTCTTTCTTTGTACTAACGCAGCAAATTCACTACCCATCCTCGACTACTTTGTATGTTTTGATGGGAGTGGCTTATAATTTCAAAAAATAGATACTGCATAAAGCAAGTAAATAGTAATAATAACTTATAATTGTACTACAATAATAATTTTAGTACAAAGAAAGAAAAACTAGATCAGTGGCGTAACTACAGGGGAGCAGAGCCCGCAACTGCGGGCTGGCCCATGGCTTTTGGGGGCCCTTTTCGAACTTTTCATTAAAGACTGGTTAGTTCACATTGTACCATGTTTTCAGTGACAAAAATCTACATACAGTATAGTCCTAATATTTTTCTGACACAAGTTTCGCAGCTGGGAGGAAGTCAACAAGCTTTATTAAACTAAAATATGAAAAATTAGGCCAAAATCCGTAAGAGCTGTAGAGAGAACCTTCACATTGAAGCGTGGGAAAAAGGTTAATAAACGAAATGCCAAGCAGTAAATAGTGAAGCATTCTTTACTTCAGATACCTTGTTCCTGCCACATGACCAATGAGTTAATTCTTGGACTAATTCTTACCTATACTGTAAGCTCCAATGGGCGAATAGGGTCAGCTTAATTCTTATTCTGAAACTAAGTTACCATAAAACTGGCAAAACTGCCAGTCTAAGTAAGTAGTGAAGTCAAGGGATAGTGGATAGTGGAAGAATTCATTGCCAGGGCAGCTAGAGGTCATATTGTTCTTATAAAATCCTATAGTTTCGAAAGTGTCCTATTTTATTCTATAATTTAACAAATCGTCTTTTTAGTCCTATATTTTTGGGATTTCGAAGTAATTATTTGTAATTTCAGCAGTAGCATGTTTTAGAAGCAGAAATAGTGGGATCTCATTTGGTCAGATAAATATATCGCGGAGCTCGCTTCGCTCGCTCAGCATTTTTTATCCTCAATTTTCATAATAAGAGAATTGATACGATCCTTTTATTTGGTTTTTATATGAAATGATAACAATTACTATGCACTCGAAAATAACTTAATAACATTTCGCCTTAAACTTTTCATTTAAATATCTAAGCTCACAGGTTGAGCACAATACCTTTAAAATATGTTTAGTTATAAAATAGAATTTTGAAAATCTGTCATTTCGAAAAAACAACCCTTTCTACCTGACCCTTTTAAATAGTTTTATTTTCTCATTTTAAGTCTTTTTGCTTACAAATTAGTCACCTTTTCAAGTAAATCTAAATGTTTGTCGGTATTTGATTTAATCTACGTGCTATGTAACGCACTTTAAAGAATCTTACATTCTCCATAAAATAAAATTATGAACACTTTAGATCCAATCATTTATTAGTCCATTTAATGTTTCTTGTAAGGTTAAGAACTGTGACTTAACTGTTTTAATTTTGCTTGATATATTTAAATCGAGAGATAGGATCATGGTATTGCCTTAGTTTAAATAGAAGGTTTAATACTCCTTTTAAGATTCCTTCACCCGTCGACAATAAATAAGGCTTTTACGCTTTCAATCCTGCTCCCCTATTTCACAATTCAAAGAAATCGAGGGTAATTTTTAAAAGCAAAAGCAAGTATATACCGACGTTATATTTAGCATGGGCTTAAGGTGGTGTTTATTATTAAAAGTTACGTGTGTTTCTCCACAAATCGAGAAGAATTTTAAAAGCAAATGAAAGTACTAGATTGTGATCCCGTGGATATTACAATTATAACGTAAGTTTTTTTTTTGAAGCAAGGATTAAGGGTTATATTTTTTATACGTTTTATGGCATCGAGACGTTATTCACTCTGATTTTCTGTACTTTTTAGCCATATCGTAGTATATGATGGGCTCTTAGTTTGGCCCGAGCCGTCGTCCGTAGTAGTAGTACTAGTACTAGTAGTAGTAATAGTAGTAGTAGTAGTAGTAGTAGTAGTAGTAGTAGTGGCCGGGGTTGTCGCTTCGTTATCGTCAGATTTTAGCTTAAAAGGAACTTAATATTACCACAACCCACCCATAGGGGTTACTGGGCTCGGTTAGAGATTTAATTTTAGTTAAAATTTTTTCAGGTCAGACCCGGGAATCGAATCCGGGTCGCTGGCGCAGTAGACAGAAATTCTACCACTGAACCATAGAGACTTGATAGAAGCTCCGAGTTTTTTATGATTTATTTTTATCTCTAAAATTTCGGGGTGATGTGGGGTAGGGTACCTCTTAATCTGTGGGGTCGGATACTTTTGAATTTTTATCTGTGGGGTCGGATACTTATGAATTTGTGTGTTTGGGGTTTTTATATTTATTTTCTTTTTATGTATGTGCTAATTAAGTAGATAACGATTTTCCCCGTTTCCTACCGCGCTCCTCATGTGTTTCGTTCTTGTTCGGTAGCTATCGTCATCTATGTTATGTTTGACAGGAACGTTTTGGCGGTTAATTCAAGTGTGGGTTTAGATAGAGCTAACATAGTGTTAAATGAGCGTTATGCGTTTGATCATTTAAGCATTGCTTAAGGTAATTCGAGGGGATAATCACTAAAATGCGTAATCACTATAACTAAACTTTCTCTTTCAAAAGTTTCTTGTTAGAAATGCGATAAGTGTGCATCGGCATAAGTCTATGTTGTAAACTCATCGAGAGGATTATCACTAAAAACTATCTGTTCTTCGATTCGCCGGAATATTAGAATTACAGCATAAGTAAATTTATACGGTTATAATTTAATCACTGTTTAGAGTAGGGAATCGAGGGGCTATTCACTCTGATTTTATGCACGGTAAATCATTTAAGCATTGAAAAAGATAGCGCTATTCACTCATTAGGGTAGGGTATAGAGGGGCTATTCACTCGTACGATATGGCTACTATTACGAGCCCTTGGGCCGTCTTGTTTAATGGGTATTTACGATTATTTCGCTTAACCACTGTTAAAGGATGCGCACGTTTTCCGTTCGTGTCACAATATAGAACCGTTAAAGGTAACGGATTGAGGGGCTATTCGCTCAAATATTCTGTATGCCTGTTTAGTACAGTACGATGAGGCTACTATTACGAGTCCAGCCCTTGGGTCTTCTTGTTGGTAATAAAATTCAAGGGGAGTGAGCCAGGTATGAGTGAGATATATCTTAGTAGAGAGCGGCGACAAGGCGAATTTGAAATTAAGTATGAAAGGGAAAAGTAGTAATATTAAAAAATCGTGATGCTTTCATACATTTTGAATGCCGAAGACTCGAGATAAGGCCCAAATTGGCGGGCTGCGGGCGGGCCCAGCAAACGTCGTTACGCCACTGAACTAGATTCCACTAAATCGGGAGTTATATTGCAATTTTGTCCACCTTGCTTTTTTACTACGGGCGCAATTTCGGAACAAAAAATTTAACCACGAAAATAGAGGTAAGAATGACATTTTCGATCTCTAGAACTCGCTATATACAGAATTTGTGGGTGGAGTCAAAATATAAGCAGACGAAGTTTCTCAATAAAGTATGCGAGGATGGGTAATGAATTTGCTACGTTCAACGTTCTTTCTACATAAATCCGTTTTTGGTTAAACTGGGAAAAAATAGTGTATCCTTTCACACTAATATCAGTAGTCCATCAAACAGGGGGTTATGGATTTCTGCTAATGTCAGAAGCCGATAAAGCTTTATACATGAAGTACGTAACATGTGCCTTGGCGAGAAACACGATATATTCTAAGCTCCTAGGAAAGTCCATTCCCACACGCGGAGGAAAATAATTCGGTAAAGCGGCGCCTTCCGCCGTCTCTACCTTAAGAACCGATTTACAGGTACATAAATTCGAGAACTACTATAAAGACCGAGTAGGGTCTCTAATATATTCTTTAGATAAAACTATTCACAATACCAAAGGTTATTGTGAGTATGGCACGAAGATCTTATCAATCTGGGTGGCTTTTGCTTTGACTATTTAAAACGCCATGTATCTGTTTTTTTACGAGGAATTATTTTTCGGTTCTCGCGGCTGTGGCAGGCCCTGCCGCTCAGGCTCAGCCGCTGATGCCTAGCCAAGGCTTGGTGTAGTTTTCGAGTCAAATATTATTCGCAGAGCTATATTTTTGTTGAAATATTTTAAAATAATCTTATCATATTTAGCTAAAGATCAATTAAATGACTCGAATATTTTCGAATGTTGAGCTTTAGTACGTTCAATATTTTTAAAAGACTACACCGAACGGTACCACAAATTTGCCTTCTGAGCTTCCCGGTTAGGTCGACTCGAGGTCTAATGCAAGAAAATAGTATCGGAGCTATCACCGATTGGTCTGGCATGAAAGAGGTTGTATACGGTTAGAAGCTAATGATTGGATAGAAGCTTTTTTTCGTTCGTCTGCTTAGTTTTTACTACGGGAAAGTCATAAAATCCATGGACAAAGCTCTGAAAATATTAGACATGCGACTTTATGTGTGAAGCACAATCCGCTTTTGCTAATATAATATCTTTATTATATTTTTTTCTGCGCTTCGACAATGTCGTTGTCTAATTACATTTTTTTTCTCCTTTCACACGAACTACATAAAACAGGTGGCACTAGTAAGTAATTTATTCTAAAACTAATTTTCTTTAATTGATAACTTAACTAAAAGTATATTTTTTAAATGAATTTTAAATAAAGTATACATTTTAAAGGGAAATGAAATGGTCCGACAACCAATTTTAATCGATTTGTATTGAAAAAATCATTAAGAATAGAGCTCGGCATTTTCTATTCATTACCCATAAATTGGTGGATAACCGATTATTTATAAGCAAAGTTGTGGATATAATACGATTTAACATGTAAGTTCTGTGGATAATTTTTGAGTATGGATAAAGATAAAATAACGTGGATAATGGATAGATAATGCCGAGCTCTAGTTAAGAATGTAACGATAGTTTGTGGCAAAAACATATAAAATTTTGTAAAAATTTCGAAAAGGTGGCAACTATTTGGTGCATAACAACAACAAAAGCAGGGAGAAATGAGGCAAGATGGAGTGGAAACGATGATGGGCGATCTGCGGCACTGAAACTTTCCCAGTGTACCTCGCGCACGCTATTGTAGTTACATGAGAACTAGCCTCTATTTTAAGACAGGGGGCGTCCTTTACGATTCCATGCTTTACGACCCTTAATAAACGCAAAGGATGTTTCTAACTGGTTGCTGAGAGCTTGTCATGAAGTGACGTAGGTGAAACGTCATAGTTTCCTATAAAGCGACGCCTGGTGAGGCGCTGTCAAAGTAATTAGTACAGACTAAATAGGAAATTGGACTGCAAAACCGAGTGTATTCAGTTCTCGCTTTTCGTCTCGAATCAGCTCTCGGTAAGTCTCTATCATTACAAAGTATAGGAAGTGTCATCATAATTATAAAACATATCTTATAAACATATGGTATTATCAATATAAATCCATTAAAATGGCTGTCTGACTATTTCATATGTCAGTTGCAAATTATTTCAAATGCAAACTGAAACTTTAAACATCTATTCTCTGTTACATGCTCCTCTTGATTCAGTGTATTGTAAGTTAAGTTTACTTGGTTCAAATTTCCAAACTAAACAAGTCACGCGTGCCCACTGGTTAAAAGTGATATGGCGTAGCGGTTCTAGCATCGCTTTCGCCTCACAGTTAGAAGGTTACGGGTTCGAGCCCGGGCGGTGGCGGGTGAAAATCTTGGAAACTACCCCATGTCTGTATAGTTTGCAAGTTCAATCCCTACTAGTTAAAGGGGTTTTCCTCCTCCTTCCCATGAAAACTTGCCAAGGTTAACTGTATGTTCAGACCACCTAACCCATGGACAGGCAAGTGAATTTGGAGCTAAGTTTGCTTAGAGCAACGCGTGACACTAGCGCTGTGGCGGTGGATGTTGGAAATATTTCACCAAACCCATGTAAAATTGGCGCCATTTTTTGTTTGAAGAGTAGAGCCCTCCATTCGCCGATACGGGGAGAAAATTTGAATAGATTATAAAGGCAAGTTGAATTTCATTATTTATTTTATCCTCTCTCTCATTTAAGATTCATAAGCGATCTATCAAGTTAGTTTTTGTGAATTCTAGGAGAGCGGTAGCTCTCTTAGATAAGACTTCATACCGACTTTAATGTATAAGGATGGTTTTTTGATTGGTTATAACTTTTTTTGTATCGTATTAACTGCTTTGAAAAAATTCCACAGAACTACAATTCGGGCCCTCAATATGTGGTTAAAATTTCAAAAAGATCCACTCATTAGTTTATTTTATAAAAAATAAAGTTGCTAAGGGTGGTTTTCATTTGCATAAATTTGTCAGTGTTTTTGGTGAAAAAGTTAAATTTTCCCATAGAAATAACATGGAGTTTTTTTCAAATTTAGCCATTTTGTGGCCACCTTTTTGACATGAAATATTCGTTTGTTACGTTTGGGAACGGTTTGATATCAAAATATAAACCTTTTTCTAGGACTATTTTTAAGGTTTTTGCGAAAAATTAATTTTAAGTATGTTTAATTTTAAATTTTAAAAACTACCCCAATCTGCGATATTTAGCATGGATACGCTGTTTTATTGGTAAATATCAGCGCGACCAATATTGGCCTTTTTCTACGTATAGTTGCGTCATAATAATCCGATTGTTTTTTCTTAATGCCTTTTGGTTGAAATGGCCTATCGATAGTGAGATAAGACTGCTTTAACGATTACAGGTAATTAAGCTTGATTAACGATTACAGGTAATTAAGCTAGATTAACGCTTACAGGTAATTAAGCTAAATTAACGCTTACAGGTAATTAAGCTAGATTAACGCTTACAGGTAATTAAGCTAGATTACCGGTGGCGGGTAATTAAGCTAGATTACCGTTGGCGCCTAATTAAGCTAGATTACCGTTGGCGCCTAATTAAGCTAGATTACCGTTGGCGCCTAATTAAGCTAGATTACCGTTGGCGCCTAATTAAGCTAGATTACCGTTGGCGGGCAATAGGGCTAGATTACCGTTGGCGCCTAATTAAGCTAGATTACCGATGGCGGGTAATTAAGCTAGATTACCGATGGCGGGTAATTAAGCTAGATTACCGATGGCGGGTAATTAAGCTAGATTACCGGTGGCGGGTAATTAAGCTAGATTACCGGTGGCGGGTAATTAAGCTAGATTACCGGTGGCGGGTAATTAAGCTAGATTACCGGTGGCGGGTAATTAAGCTAGATTACCTGTGCCGGGTAATTAAGCTAGATTACCGGTGGCGGGTAATTAAGCTAGATTACCGGTGGCGGGTAATTAAGCTAGATTACCTGTGCCGGGTAATTAAGCTAGATTACCTGTGCCTGGTAATTAAGCTGGATTACCGATGGCGGGTAATTAAGCTAGATTACCGATGGCGGGTAATTAAGCTAGATTACCGATGGCGGGTAATTAAGCTAGATTACCGATGGCGGGTAATTAAGCTAGATTACCGATGGCGGGTAATTAAGCTAGAT
The DNA here is from genome assembly GCF_054372755.1 of Phalangium opilio. NCBI lineage: Eukaryota > Metazoa > Arthropoda > Arachnida > Opiliones > Phalangiidae > Phalangium > Phalangium opilio. The sequence goes on along the minus strand of NW_028324148.1, from coordinate 3,298,188 downwards.
TACCGATGGCGGGTAATTAAGCTAGATTACCGAAGGCGGGTAATTAAGCTAAATTAACGATGGCGGGTAATTAAGCTAGATTACCGATGGCGGGTAATTAAGCTAGATTACCGATGGCGGGTAATTGAGCTAGATTACCGATGGCGGGTAATTGAGCTAGATTACCGATGGCGGGTAATTAAGCTAGATTACCGATGGCGGGTAATTAAGCTAGATTACCGATGGCGCCAAATTAATCTAGATTACCGTTGGCGCCTAATTAAGCTAGATTACCGTTGGTGCCTAATTAAGCTAGATCACCGTTGGCGCCTAATTAAGCTAGATTACCGTTGGCGCCTAATTAAGCTAGATTACCGTTGGCGCCTAATTAAGCTAGATTACCGTTGGCGCCTAATTAAGCTAGATTACCGTTGGCGGGTAATTAAGCTAGATTACCGTTGGCGCCTAATTAAGCTAGATTACCGTTGGCGCCTAATTAAGCTAGATTACCGTTGGCGCCTAATTAAGCTAGATTACCGTTGGCGGGTAATTAAGTTAGATTCTGTAATAGATAATTGGTCAGTTCAAAAGCTTTAACTAATGTAAGTGCAACGCCCTCAAACGTTTTCTCTCCTAAGGTTTCTAAACTATTTTAATTAATATTAAGACTGAAGTAACAGATATTAATAAAAACTGTCTTTGTAGACAAAGACGGCAAAAAGTAAGAGATAAGTGTAGAAAATTAAATGCCTGAAGTAACAGATATTAAATTTGCACTTTTGAACACATGATTATAAAACATCAATTATTTGAAAAAATTCTTATCTTAGTTTTTTTGACCAAAATTTCATATGCGGAAAAATTTTTTAACATTATTTACCCTAGAAAAAGGCTTCTTCAAGAATTTTTTAAAGGATACTAGCTTGATACTACGTTTTACCAGGGAGGAGAGACTGGCATGGTCTTTAAGAAGGTTCAAATACTTTCATATCTGAAAAAATTGAGATTTACGAGTTTAATTTTTATATTTTTAAATGAGAAATATTGCGAAGCGGAAAGTAACATAGGCAGTTTTATTGGGATGTTGATATTAGTGTCGAAAAGATTTGTAGATTGATCGTGATCTTTAGAGAGCTATACATTACGTCAATTTTTGAAACTTGGAAAACTTTGAAATTAACGAACACTTCTTGTTTTAATACGGTTTTTACTTTATCAGCTATTAACCGTTTTCTGTTCATTTTATTCTCCTTATAGGGCTCAATCTGATTGGAATATTTGAGAGAAAAATGGAAAACGCCTATTATTTTTAAAATGATATATAAGTGTCATATTAAAATATTTTTACTTAAGTAATTTTGGTGAAAAAAACTAAGATAAGAATTTTTTCAAATAATTGATGTTTTATAATCATGTGTTCAAAAGTGCAAATTTAATATCTGTTGCTTCAGGCATTTAATTTTCTACACTTATCTCTTACTTTTTCCCGTCTTTGTCTACAAAGACAGTTTTTATTATATTACTCAGGCATTGTTTATAAAGTCAGTTTAACAATGAGCCTTCGCTAAAAAATGTCCGGAACCATTACAGACGAATATTTCTTTACGGAACATTTGGCGATAAATTGCGGTCAGTAGACGCGTGAGGGCGCGTGCCATTTGTTAACGCGGGTTTAACATGTCTTTGCCTGTCCATGCATTAAGTGGTCTGAGGTGTAGGGTGCTTTCGGTTAACTGTGGGTAAGGGCAACCACCTGTAGGCCTAAATAAGCCACTGGATTTGTGTAGGCATCCCTTTAACTCCAAGTCTTTGTTTGCTTGATAATTTTCTGGTCCATCTTGAAGCATTTGGCCATGTGTATAATCAAGGAGGTGAGTTGGAAATATTTATACCTATAAGCACTAGGGGAGCGTTGAAGTTTGCTATTAATAAAATTTGTAGAGATACTTTTGCAAATCACGTGTGATTAAAACTTATCTTTGACCCTTGGTTTTTGCCCCCCCCCGGTCAGGAATGGAACATAACAAACCGTCCTCTAGTTCATGGACATTCATAATACAATAAAATCCTCGATACATACACATAGTATTTACGGATAATGTTCTTTGGTTGGACGATTTTAAGATGAAAAGTTAATTTCTCTAACCGATTTAGCCCTAAGTGACACCGTTTTCAAGTTATGAACTATGTAGTATTTTACGGATGACCCCCTTAAATTAATTTAAGAAACCGAACAGTTAATGATGTCAAATTTAATTAACAAAACACCCGTAAAACGCTCCAGTCGTTCCCAATGGTATATTCCCATTGGACCGAATCCCATTCGACCGAAACCGCTTTTTGGTTTTTTATGGAGAATATATTTAAATTTCCAGCCCAATGGCGGGTTTCTGCTGAATGGGAATTTATTTGAAAGAATTAGTTAATTAAATGTCTGTGAGGATTTCAAATCACCGCAGCAGCATGGTAGAATATCAGGCTTTTAATTCAGAGGCTCGGGTTCAAACCACGAGAAGGAAATCGTAAGATTGGTTAGGCCAGGTTAGGTAAGGTTAGGTTAGCAATATTTTATAAATCATTTAACTATGGTACGCCTTTTCCAAAATATTGATGTTTAGTTTCATTGACTTCTCAAATAATATGCCTTTTCCAAAACATTACTGTTATGTTAGGTTAGGTTAGGTTTGGGTTGGTTAAGTTAGGTTAGTATTATTTTACAAATCATTTAACTATGGTACGCCTTTTTTGCAAAATATTCATGTTTAGCTTCATCGACTTCTCAAATAATATGCCTTTTCCAAAACATTACTGTTATGTTACGTTAGGTTTGGGTTGGTTAAGTTAGGTTAGTAATATATTATAAATCATTTAACTATGGTACGCCTTTTCCAAAACATTCATGTTTAGCTTCATTGACTTCTCAAATAATATGCCTTTTCCAAAACATTACTGTTATGTTATGTTATGTTTGGTTTGGTTTGGTTAAGTTAGGTTAATAATATTTTATAAATCATTTAACTATGGTACGCCTTTTCCAAAACATTACTGTTATGTTATGTTAAGTTAGGTTAGGTTTGGTTTGGTTAAGTTAGGTTAATAATATTTAATAAATCATTTAACTATGGTACGCCTTTTCCGAAATATTGATGTTTAGCTTCATTGACTTCTCAAGTAATATGCCTTTTCCAAAACATTATTGTTATGTTAGGTAAAGTTTCGGTTAGTTAAGTTAGGTTAGTAATATTTTATAAATCATTTAACTATCGTACGCCTTTTCCAAAATATTCATGTTTAGCTTCATGGACTTCTCAAATAATATGCCTTTTCCAAAACATTACTGTTATGTTATGTTATGTTAGGTTTGGTTTGGTTAAGTTGGGTTAATAATATTTTATAAATCATTTAACTATGCTACGCCTTTTCCAAAATATTTATGTTTAGCTTCATTGACTTCTCAAAAATATGCCTTTTCCAAAACATTACTGTTATGCTAGGTTAGGTTTGGTTTGGTTAGGCTATGTGTTATTTGATAAATCATTTAACTATGGTACGCCTTTTCCAAAATATTGATGTTTTATAGCTTCAATGACTTCTCAAATAATATGCCTTTTTCAAAACATTACTGTTATGTTAGGTTAGGTTTGGGTTGGTTAAGTTAGGTTAGTAATATTTTATAAATCATTTAACTATGGTACGCCTTTTCCAAAATATTATTAATGTAAAGAAAGCCGCCTTTATTAGCAATTCTCTCCATTATCAATCACTCTAAAAATTAAATTTTGCATTTCAAACATCAATATATATATGCAACGAAAACTGTAGGGTAAAAAAATTCCTTACAATAAGTGAAAACGTTTGCTTTTTAAATTTTGATATATATTTTTCCAAAACCGCACATTTGGGCTGTTTTCGGTTGAATGGGAAACGCGTTCGGTCGAATGGGATTCGTTCGAATGGGACACAAGCAAAAGAACGGCCTTTAATTTTCTAAATATAAAAGGAAAAATATCAATTTTAAAATAAATGATCTCTTAATACAATATTATAATTAGCATTTAATTTAGAGCTCGGCATTATATATCCATTATCCACGTTATTTTATCTTTATCCACTCGAAAATTATCCACAGAACTTGCATGTTAAATCGTATTATATCCACAACTTTGCTTATAAATGATCGGTTATCCACCAATTTGTGAATAATGGATTGAAACTATCTAGCACTAGACTGATTGTCTTCTATGCGAGACATATCATTATTGGTTGAAAATTGTCGTCTGCTTTACCGTATAACCTCTAAGGAGCAGCCATGGAAATAACACAGGTTTACAGGTCCAAAACCACTTTATTAATTACTCAGACTAGTTTTTTTTATTCAAAAACCGAGGGTCACGAGTCCTAGGGACTTGTTTATTAATTCTAATTTTTGATAAATATTGAAAGGGGACCAGTTTATTAATTCAAGGTTTTCGTCAAATTTCGACTCCTTTCACATTGCAAGGAGTCTTAATCTTATTTCCTAAATATCTCTACTCCTAGTCGTTGTGTCAGTTAGTAATAATAAGTACAGCGTTGCCAGACGTACGGTAATTATAGTACAATGCGATAATTTTAAGAGTTTTTTCGAAGCGTACGATAGTTATGACGCTGTGCTAGAACGCTGAATTCGATAATTCGGCGTACGATAATTGTACGATAATTTAGCGGGAAATCTAACTAATCTGGGCACAAAAGGCTCGCTAGAAGAAGAAAAAGGTGAAATAGGATGAAATTATTCATGTTTTAAGTCCAAAGGCAGGATGAGAGAAACGTTTGGAGACGTTATTTGTCCATCTCCTCCAGGACCCTTGTAATTTGTACCGATTTTAGTATAAATACAAGGTCAATCAGAACACCACTATTTTGAAGGCGCTCGGAGCGTACGATAATTTTGGTTGAAAATCGATAATCTTTTGGCTTTCGTACGATAATGTAGTCAAAGATGGCTAAATAAAATTGTTAAAAATGATTTGGGACCATGTAATTTTATATTTATAAATAATTTTAAAGTGGGATCAGTAGTAAAATAAATCGCACAGGGGTAACTGGTCTTAGGGACCAGTTTGAATATTGTTGATGTCGGGGTCGCTGGTCCCGAGGACTAGTTGAAAAAAAACCTTATTTCCATGGCTGCTAAGGAGGCTGTTGTATATAGACATTTAGATAATACAACGCCTATTTTTACTCGTGCGGGGGAGAATCCCCCCTCGCACGAAGTATTAGTCCCGGTTCTCAAGATCTCTCTAGCAGGCTAGGAAATAAGACAGGTTTACAGGTCAAAAACCAGTTTATTAATCGCTTGGACCACTTTTTTTATTCAAAACGTGAGGATCACTGGTCCCAATGACTAGTTTATTAATTCCTACTTTTATTAAAAATTGATATGGGGACCTCTTTAATTATTTTCATTTTAACATAAATTTCGACTCCACGACGAACTTCAACCAGTGAAAATGGCAGCCATATTTGGAAGATTAGAGATGTTCGATAACAGAAGTGAACCCTGGTCACAATACGTTGAACGCTTGGATGAGTACTTCGCTGTGGACAACATAACAGACAATGCTAAAAAAGAGCCATACTTCAGATCGTATTAGAATCAAACACGAATGCCCTATTGAGAACTCTCGTCAGACCTGAGACTATTCCGGAACAAGACGTACGCAGCCTTGGTAACACTCTTAAGCCAATATTTCAATCCTAGGCCATCGAAGGTAGTGGATCGATTACGATTCAACAATAGTAACAGAAGACAAGGATAATCCATCTCAGTATACATATCAGAATTAAGGAAGCTAACAGAGCGTTGTTGCATCGGGACCAATTTGAACGAGATGATTCGAGACAGACTTGTTTGTGGGATAAATGTGAGACAATGCATGGACGACTACTGGCGAAAGGGGACACCCTTACTCTAACAGACGCTATTCGCATTACCCCAGCTGGAGAACGGCTACGAAGAACACTCACCAAATCAAGCACGGGGAAAGCAACCTTGTTTCCTCGGCAGCTCTAATTTAATTAGTCTTAACTACTGCGCCGCTAGTACTTTAGTGGTGTCTGCTAGTCAGAACAATGACCTTACCTCTCTCAGTCTGTGAAAATTCAACCAATAGCATGGATGTAAGAGGTAAGGTTTAGAAGACACCTCTAAACCAATGGCGACACAGTAGTCCTTGTTAAGACTAATTAAATGCTAATTATTTTGTAATAAGCGATCATTTTTAAAAACAATTTTCCTTAATTGCTGACAGACCTTTGTAACTCAACCTTGAGTTCAGAACATAGAGCGACATGGTTTGCTAATTTACAATTTCATTAATTACAGGTCGTATTGCATGGGATTAATTTTCAAGGGGACACGCAGCACATCTTTAATATTATGAAAATACCTTTTTTAACATTATGATTAAATAATGCGAAATAAATAAATACATTCAGCATTACACGCAAATTTGTCAAACATCTTTTCACCCATTCCAATACATTAATTAAAAGTACTGATAATAATGAACATTTCCTGAAACCCATTTAAAGGGAGGGTGAAGTAGAAATCCAAGTGATTGTTATCGATTCTTCTACTAATTACAAGACCAGTCTGCATAGTGAAACATTCAGGAAATACTTCCGAATGATTTTAAAATTCAAATTAGGTTCAGATTTTAAGGATAATTTTAAATAAGGACCTAAGACCAATCGCGGCACGTCCTACCTTTTTATAAACAAAATCCTCGTGGCACGTTCCGTGTAGAATGAAATTTATCACGGGATTTGATAAAATTAAGTTAAGTTAAAATATCAAGAACTTATCTTAAGATTTTGACCTTGTTGGAATCATAACATTTTTGGTTAAACATTGAACAATCCAAATAATTGCACCGATTATTTATCTTAAAAATAATGCTGGCGTATTGTTGGTTATCCCTAAATGGTGTTTCAAGTTTTTATTTGAAAAGCGTATGTTTGAAATATTTAAGGCTATATCTTCTACCTTGTTTGTAGTTAGTGAGAAGTGCAAGGTTTGAGAAGAAGTATTCATTATTCCACATTTTTGTTATGTTCTAACGATAATATATATAAATAAAACCTATCAATAATTGCAATTACAAGAAAATCAAAGACATTGATTTAACCGAAATAGATATCCAGTTCCATAGCTCTGTGAGCTTGTTCTATCCTTGAATTCTTCTGCACATACCACATTTCGGTGAAAAGGATCGAAATGGACAGCATATTCAAAGCATCGAATAGTATGAACATGATGCTGACATCATGGAATGTCGTCTTCGAGGATTCCATGCTTTGTTTTGGCTTCATATATTTTGAGCACGCATTCCCATGCATTAGATAATTCTGTCGGATATGATGTCCAGTTTCCCAAAAATTCATAAGTCTGCAATCAGAATTTATATCAAAACTCAATAATGCATTAGGTTCATCTGTGAAATACGGCAAGACAAGTTTGTTTAAGCAAACTTAGTATTATTTATTAGGGAAAGATACCGACATTAAAACAATCCGGGCCCATAGTATGTGGTTAAAACTTCGCAGAGATCGTTGCAATAGTTTATCATATAAGAAATATAGCGGCTTATAGAACGTTATATTGGTGACTTTCGGAGTTTCATTAAAAACAATTAAGTTTAAGTATTGTTTTTCATAGTTTTAATTACATAACCCTAAGTTTCGTGGTTTACCTTACCGTATATCTGGGGATAATTGTGTATAAATTCTTCGATTTAAAATTAGTGTCAAAGCCTTTGTGGTTCCACTTAGTACTTTAAGATATTTTTTAACACTCGAAAAATTTACAAGTGGGGACCTTCGCTGTCATTTCAACAGACAAGTGGGGACTTTCAAGCACATATTTACCAATTTCGTACATATGATACTTTTACATTTATAATATTGATTATTATGATGAAATTTACATAATCTGATCTATATAAAGTTTAACACTAAAATTATACGTTAGTTTTAGATTTACATGTGGGGACCTAAACCGTCTTCCTACCGTATATCTGGAGACATTTGTGTATAAATTCTAGAGGTGTGCTGTTAACCGTTTCAATCGAATAATTCGATCGAATACCGAAACAAATAATTCGATGCGGTATTCGATAAGCCCATTTTCACTATTCGATACGAATATCGAATACCGAACTGACTATATTATTAAAATTTGACTACCATAAATTTAAGTCCTTGGCAGTAGCGAGACCCACCTTATTTTAATAAATATCATCCCAATTTTATTTGTCTCTCATTAAAAACTACAAGCAAGTGCCTAGGAATATATTGTCGCGTAAGTAAAGTACGAGACGGGTTTTAATCAATGTAAGGTATAAGTTTTATTCGACTTGGCAGATTATTTACAAATGTACGAACAACTCAAAAATACCGCGTGGACGGTAGTACGGTACAGTAAAATCAGTTCCCGGTACAAACTCTCTCGAAGCTGGGCTTTTCATACGTCACTCGGAGAGGTAAAAACACTAGTTAAAATCAATGATGGCGTCGGATGAGATCTCTTGCAGGATGCGCTGACGGCTAGTGCGAGCCTCAAATGGGGTAGAACATGGGTCCACGTCGTAGAAACAACGAATGGCGAAGTCACAAACGTAAATTCCACTATCGGTGATGGGTGGCCGGGCCACGGGGATGGTCTCAAACGATGACGGATCGAAATCGAGAATTCCGCGGAGTCTAGCTTCCTCCGCCAGGTATACCAAGACGAGAGCGAGAAAGGAATGACTAGCCGCCAGGTCCACAAGATGGATGCGAGATCGGCCAATGTCGACGACAATGAGATTCCAGTGGTGTTTCGCAAGGTATGGGAAAGCCAATATGCGGTGGGCAAAGAGTTCAGGTATCTGAGTTGTATAACACGTGGCGGTAGTACGGTACGGTAAAATCAGTTCCCGGTACAAACTCTCTCGGAGCTGGGCTTTTCAGCCTTTAGGTCCCCGGGAGAGAAGTTAGGGAAGGAGCCTAAGAGCGAGCTGGGCTTTTCAGCCTTGAGATCTCGCCTAAGGGAAGGTTACCGTAAGAAGCGTCCTAACACTGGATGAATCGCCTTTTATACCCGGTGGTCCTTTGTTCGCAGAGAAGGCGTTCTCTATGGGAGAGTGTCGTTAGAGGCGCTCGATACTTTCGTCGCCAGAGGCGCTAGTTAGTTAAAGCGCGCACGAATTCAAAACGCTATTTCACCTCCGCGTGACAACTCCCCCGCGGGAAAAAAGCCGTCCCGGCGAACACAAAATAAACAAGTTGGGAAAACCAAAATATTACCTCTCCGAGTCAAGAGGTCTACTACTACAAACTTATTTACCTAGATATGGAATTATTTCTCTTTTTTGAAGTAAAAATTTACGAAATATTGAAGCAGTATTCCAAGCATAGCGAATAATACAGTAAAGCAGACGACATTTTACATCCAATAAGGATAAATCTTGGACACATGGAAATCAGTCAATGGGGAAAAGATCAGGAAATGAAGTCTACGCTTCAGCTGTTTACCGTATATTCTGATAGCTACATTCACAACTGGTTTGCAGTGTAAACACTATCGTCTCGTCTCACCTCAACAATATTGTTACTTGGCCACCATGAATGTTAACGTTAAATAACACCAAAGCTAAATTGTAGCTAGACGCACTAAAAGTCAATGCGCACCATAAAGAGAATGAAAAGTCTGTAGCTACTACCCGTTTACCATTAGCCCTTTTACTATGCTAATTGCCACCATGATCTTTTCTTCTATTATAAAATCTTAACCTGATTATTTAATAGTGTATTTAACATTCGGCTCACTCTGAACCGTTGATGTCTTTTCATTTCAGACACGAAAATCAAAGCCCAAAGTTTACTTCACCTCAGGCCTCGATTATTTACTCTTTGTTTCACTAAGCCTCTTGCGGATTATACTTAATGTACCCGCCGGAGTCTAGGTCTTAGTGTTCTTCATGACATCACTAAACCAAGGATTATTCTATATACAGATGTAGTATAGCTTAAGTAATATATAAACAGCCATTTAAAATAACAATATTAAAACAAGTTGGGAAAACCAAAATATTACCTCTCCGAGTCAAGAGGTCTACTACTACAAACTTATTTACCTAGATATGGAATTATTTCTCTTTTTTGAAGTAAAAATTTTCGAAATATTGAAGCAGTATTCCAAGCATAGCGAATAATACAGTAAAGCAGACGACATTTTACATCCAATAAGGATAAATCTTGGACACATGGATATCAGTCAATGGGGAAAAGATCAGGAAATGAAGTCTGCGCTTCAGCTGTTTACCGTATATTCTGATAGCTACATTCACAACTCTGATCCGTTGATGCCTCTTCATTTCAGACACGAAAATCAAAGCCCAAAGTTTACTTCACCTCAGGCCTCAATTATTTACTCTTCGTTTCACTAAGCCTAAAACGGATGATACTTATTTTACCCGCCGGAGTCTAGGTCTTAGTTTTCTTCATGAAATCGCTAAACCAAGGATTATTCTATATACAGATGTAGTATAGCTTAAGTAATATATAAACAGCCATTTCAAATAACAATATTAAAAAAAATCTTTGGAATATCAAAATGAAACAGAGCTTTAAAGCTACAAAAGTACTAAATGCATCATAATTACGAAAAATACTTCCACATATTCACTTTATATTATGGAAAAAGGGAATATTAAGGTTCTGTATGATTTCTTAACACATCAACACAAGGCTAACTGCTAACGCGACGCACTAGTGTAACAATGGACGGACACACACAGACAAAAACATAGACTGCTTTTTAACTCTTTCCGTATTAATTTTGAGTTGAGAAACAAGATTATCTTTAATATTTAAATAAATATAATTATTTTTAATTATTTTAATCTTCAATAATTAACATTAATAATAGTTAAATCGTTTAAAATAAAGTTATACCTATTATCATCTCAAACTTTGCTAATATTGACGTTTAACGTGAAGGTTACCCCTCTTGCCCGCTTTCTTCAAATTTTGGGGTATATATACGATTCGTTTCCATTATAATAGTAAGGAAAAAGCGCAATTGCGAAAACCTTTGGTGGCGATCCCACCTTAGGGAGGCTAGACGTTTCTCGTAACCCTAGCTGATCGCCGCGTATATCCTAAAACCAAACGATGATAATGGAGTAGATGCCAATGAGACAGATTGGTGTCTATGTGGAATAGACGGAAGACCAGTAGATGGTGGTGTTTAGAAGCCAGAATGTACAGACTGGCGTCCAAGTGGAATGGACGAAGACCAGAAGATGGTGGTGATTAGAAGCCAGTATGTACAGACTGGTGTCCATGTGGGATGGACGAAGGTCAAAAGATGGTGGTGATTAGAAGCCAGTAAGTACAGACTGGTGTCCGTGTGGGATGGACAAAGACCAGAATATGGTGGTGTGAGAACTCAAGTAGAGGAGCCATTTCCGTGACTGTGAAAGCAGTTCGGAAATGGCGAACACGTTTGCTCCGATTTGGAAACTGCGAACGCGGTCACGTGGGTGTAACAACAGACAGACAGACACACAGACAGACAGACAGACAGACAGACAGACAGACAGACAGACAGACAGACAGACAGACACGATCGTTACAGAACCTCTCCGTGACATACGTCACTCGGAGAGGTAAAAAATCTTTGGAATATCAAAATGAAACAGAGCTTTAAAGCTAAAAAAGTACTAAATGCATCATAAATACGAAAAGTACTTCCACACATTCACTTTATATTATGGAAAAAGGGAATATTAAGGTTCTGTATGATTTCTTAACACATCAACACAAGGCTAACTGCTAACGCGACGCACTAGTGTAACAATGGACGGACACACACAGACAAAAACATAGACTGCTTTTTAACTCTTTCCGTATTAATTTTGAGTTGAGAAACAAGATTATCTTTAATATTTAAATAAATATAATTATTTTTAATAATTTTAATCTTCAATAATTAACATTAATAATAGTTAAATCGTTTAAAATAAAGTTATACCTATTATCATCTCAAACTTTGCTAATATTGACGTTTAAAGTGAAGGGTACCCCTCTTGCCCGCTTTTTTCAAATTTTGGGATATATATACGATTCGTTTCCGTTACAATAGCAAGGAAAAAGCGCAATTGCGAAAACCTTTGGTGGCGATCCCACCTTAGGGAGGCTAGACGTTTCTCGTAACACTAGTTGATCGCCGCGTATATCCTAAAACCAAACGATGATAATGGAGTAGAAGCCAATGAGACAGATTGGTGTCTATGTGGAATAGACGGAAGACCAGTAGATGGTGGTGTTAGAAGCCAGAATGTGCAGACTGGTGTCCAAGTGGGATGAACAAAGACCAGAAGATGGTGGTGATTAGAAACCAGTATGTACAGACTGGTGTCCATGTGGGATGGACGGAGATCAAAAGATGGTGGTGGTTAGGAGCCAGTAAGTGCAGAGTGGTGTCCGTGTGGGATGGACAAAGACTAGAAGATGGTGGTGTGAGAACTCAAGTAGAAGAGCCATTTCCGTGACTGTGAAAGCAGTTCGGAAATGGCGAACACGTTTGCTCCGATTTGTAAACTGCGAACGCGGTCACGTGGGGTCTGACAGACAGACAGAAAGACAGACACACAGACACGTCCAGTGTAAAACCTCTCCGTGACGTCATCGTCACTCGGAGAGGTAAAAATATAACACTAAGAAGGAACCAAAGGGGGGAAAAAATAATAGTAATAATATTAATAATAAACAAGTTGGGAAAACCAAAATATTACCTCTCCGAGTCAAGAGGTCTACTACTACAAACTTATTTACCTAGATATGGAATTATTTCTCTTTTTTGAAGTAAAAATTTACGAAATATAGAAGCAGTATTCCAAGCATAGCGAATATACAGTAAAACAGACGACATTTTACATCCAATACGGATAAATCTTGGACACATGGAAATCAGTCGATGGAAAAAAGAACAGGAAATGAAGTCTACGCTTCAGCTGTTTACCCTATATTCTGATAGCTACATTCACAACTGGTTTGCAGTGTAAACACTATCGTCTCGTCTCACCTCACCTCAACAATATACTTAGTTTGCCAACAGAGTGTTAACGTTAAATAATACCAAAGCTAAATTGTAGCTAGACGCACTGATAGTCAATGCGCGCTATAAAGAAAATAAAAACTCTGTAGCTTAGCCCTACTAATCTAATAGCCACCATGACCTTTTCTTCTATTATAAAATCTTAACCTGATTATTTAAAAGTGTATTTAACTTTCAGCTCACTCTGAACCGTTGATGTCTCTTCATTTCAGACACAAAAATCAAAGCCCAAAGTTTACTTCACCTCAGGCCTCAATAATTTACTCCTTATTTCATTAAGCCTATTGCGGGTAATACGAGAAATACCCGCCGGAGTCTAGATCTTAACTTTCTTCATGAAATCATTAAACCAAGGATTATTCTATATACAGATGTAGTATAGCTTAAGTAATATATAAACAGCCATTTCAAATAAAAATATTAAAAAAATCTTTGGAAAATCAAAATGAAACAGAGCTTTAAAGATACAAAAGTACTAAATGCATCATAAATACGAAAAATATTTCCACATATTCACTTTATATTATGGATAAAGGGAATATTAAGGTTCTGTAGGATTTCTTTACACATCAAAACAAAACGAACTTCTAACGCAGCGCACTAGTGTAACAACGGACGGACAAACACATAGAATGCTGTTTTACCCTTTCCGTATTAATTTTGTGTTGAGAGACATGATTATCTTAAATACTAAAATAAATATAATTATTATAACAAATTTTCTTCGTTAGTTATTCACCTTATTCAGCGTTACATCCTTTTTAGAAAGAACAATTAAACATTCTTGAGAGACTTGACTAATATTGACGTCTGAATTGAAGGATACGGCTGTTGTTTCGCCTTATTCAAATAGGTAGTATATAAGGGTTTCGAATCGCAGGTATGGATAAGAACAGCGCAATTGCGTGAACCTTTGGTGGAAGCCCCGCCATTGGGAGCCAGACGTTTCTCGTAACCCTGGCCGATCGCCGCGTATGTCTTAGACTTAAGGATGATGATGGAGTAGAAGCCAGGTGTACAGACTGGTGTCTTGTAGCAGACATAGACCGAGTAATGAAGTATAGAGACGAAATCACACTCATGAAGAAGAAGTTAGATAGAAAAATCAAACAACTTAGACCTTTGACGGAGAGGACACCATCGCGTTCTTCGACTTCATGTTGCAGTACGAACAATTCAAACTCTCGCGGAAACAGTGCAGTGACTAAATTACCAAAACTTGAAATGCCAACATTTAGTGGTGAATTCACAGAGTTTCAACCATTCTGGAGTAGATTTAAGGTCGCCGTTCATGACACGGACATATCAAAGGTAGAAAAACTGAATTATCTACTTTCCTATTTAAAAGGTGACGCTAAGGCGTCAGTAGCTAACTATAACGCGACAGATGGGGCATACTACGAGGTGGTAAAATATTTGACAGACCGCTTCGGTAGAAAGGATTTGATAATACATTCACACATTATGAAAATTTTAGAAGTAGAACCTGTACCAAATTCTCGCGAGTTAAAAGCCATGCGAAAGTTATTAGAAACTTGCGATATTAGTTTGCGTAGTTTAAAGTCCTTAGACATAGACGTAGCTTCCCCCGCTACTTGTATTTGCCCTGTCATTCTTAAATGCCTACCTGCAGACATACGCTTAGAATATAGTAGAACGCGCGAGAGGGACTCCAGCTGGAATGCTGAATTATTGCTAAACTTCCTACGAAAGGAGATTGAAAGTAGAGAACTATCTTATCTACTGGGGGCATCTACAAATAAAGAAAGAGTAGAGAAATTCGAACCTTATGCAAAATCAAGAAATTCGAAATTCGACAACCAAAGCGCCGAATTTAAGCCTCGTAGACCTTCAACGCAAACACTAGCGACTCAAATAACACAAAGAAGTACTCATTGCATCATCTGCGACAATGAAACCCACGCATCTATAGACTGTAGAAATTTCACACTAAAAAAAAAGCGAAAAAAAAATCACAGAAGCTAACCGGTGTTACAATTGCGTAAAAAGGGGTCACTCGGGCTCTGAATGCTTATCTAGATTTAAATCCTGCAAGCTCTGCCAGGGGAAACATAACCAAGTAGTTTGCGTAAAAAACCCAGCAAATAGAAGAGAGAAACCCAATGAACTAGTACCTACAGGGGAAACCAATGTTAAAAGAACAGTTGACTCATCGTTTATAACCATAGAACCAAATGTACTCCTTCAAACTGCCCCAAGCGATAGCGAAAAACCCAAATTTCGAATCATATCCAGAAATACTACGTGTTCGATGCTTTCTCGATGGGGGTAGTGACGCCACATTTATCCACGAAGACATATCGCGAAGGTTGCAACTTCCAATCGTTGGAGAAACCTCTATAACTGTGAACAATTTTGGAAATAAGAATCCTACTGAAGCCAGGCGAAGAAAGGTTAGACTTACGTTAGAAAACATCATAACAGGAGGTCATAGAATAGAAGTCATAGCCATAGAAGTTCCTTTCTTATGTCAAGCGGTTACAACAGTCAATTCAATCGAAATCGAACAATTCATGAGGATTAGAGATCTACAACTCGCAGACGACCCCCACGACTCGAACGAGAGAAGCACATGCATTGGAGTTCTGATCGGAAGCGATTACTATTGGGACTTCGCCTATACCGAATTTCATAGAATAACGCCATCCCTGGTAGCATAAAATACACTATTTGGGTGGTCGTTACAAGGTCCCACAGACTCGGAAAGACGGTTAGTACACGCTTGCCAAGTAACGACACTTCGCGTCGGAGTAGAAGAAAAGAAAGTAGACGAAATCCTCAAATCCTTTTGGGAACTTGAATCCATTGGGATTGATTTAAAGGCTGACACAATCCAGGCTCCAAGTACAATAGTAGAAGACTGCAAAGCGACCACGAATTTTAACGGCGAGAGGTACCAAGTCCATCTGCCTTGGACCACCGACAAGTCATTGCTGCCAGACAATTTTGATGTGGCAGTGAAGAGGTTCAAAGGACTCGTAAGGAGATTCAAACAATATCCCATCTTCTTGGAAGATTATCAGCAAATCATAAACGATCAACTTGAACAAAGGATCGCGGAAGAAGTTGAAAACTCGGCACCTCCAGGGTCATTTTATATACCTCATCAAGGAGTTAGAAGAGAAGCGAGTACGACCACGAAACTCAGAGTCGTCTTTGACGCGTCAGCCCACGCAAGAGGAAAACCGTCCCTAAACGATTGTTTGTCAAGCGGAATTAACTTGAACGCCGAATTGATGGCTCTCCTATTGAGGTTCCGAAACCACCGAATAGCCATCACCGCCGATTTGGAAAAGGCCTTTTTAAAGATAGAATTGTCACCCGAAGATCGAGATTCAGTCCGTTTTCTTTGGGTGAAGGTCAATAACAACAATCAAATTATCGAAGATGAATTTAGAATACTACGCATGACTAGAGTAGCGTTTGGCTTAACTTGCAGTCCATATCTACTGGCACAGACGATCAAGGTTCACTTAGAAAAGTATGACGCATCGAAACCAGAAATCAGAGCGCTTTCAACGGATCTATACGTGGATGACTTAGTCACTGGAAGGGACAATGTCAGAGAAGCGTTTGACTTATCCAATAACATAAGGGTAGCTATGGACGAAGCCGGGATGTGTATGAGAAAATTCAATTCTAACTCAAGAGAACTCAGAGCACTATGGGGTGAAGACCCGGACCAGTCAACTAAACCAGTCACGATTGAAGGAGAAGTCGGTTCCAACGCAACCAAGGTTCTGGGGATAGAATGGGATCCAGATAAAGACGTACTTCAATTTAATCTCACCAAATTGAGCGAAATTCTGGTCAACTTAGAGAAAACGAAGCGTCGTGTCCTGAGTGCTGTAAGCCAAATTTTCGATCCTATGGGACTTTTATCACCATACACCATACGCGCGAAGTTTATGTTCCAAAAACTTTGGACATTGAAGTCAGGATGGGATGAACCTTTACCTGAGGAAATCAGAATAGAATTCACCAAATGGTACGAAAAAATGCCCCAGCTTAGAAAATTCGAATTGCGTCGATGTTACTTCAGCGACTTCAACGAAGAAATCGTAGACAAGACCTTGCACTTCTTTTGCGATGCCAGTCAAGCTGCATATGCCTGCGTTATTTATTTGCGATTCACAACAATCACGGGCAAGGTGGGCGTGTCTTTAGTAACCTCTAAAGCAAGAGTTGCTCCATTAAAACAAGGATCAACGGGAAGAGAGGATCAAAAATCACCAAAACTAGTACTCACGCTTCCAAGGCTGGAACTAATGGCCTGCCTCTTAGGTGCACGCTTAGTTAATCACATCAAAAATGAATTTGGGTTAGAAAACATTAAGAGACACATGTGGACGGATAGCACAATCGCGCTACATTGGATCAAGGGATCATTAGATGGGTGGAAGCAGTTCGTGTCAAACCGAGTAGCGGAGATTAAGGAACTTACGGATGAAAAAACATGGTCACATTATCCAGGGATATGTAATCCGGCAGACATTCCCTCACGAGGTAGCTCTGTTAAAGAACTGATTGCTGGGAATTGTTGGCTTAGCGGACCCGAATGGTTAAAGATGCAAGAATCAGCTTGGCCAAGGACCCAACAGAAACCCCAAAATTGGAAGAAGTCGAGATAGAAAGAAAGAAGAATGTTCAAGTCCTAACTGTCCATTGCTCAAGACCCCTCTGTCTTCAAAACCTCATAGACTTGAAAAATTACAGTAACCTGACCAAGATAGTTCGAATTACGGCCTGGATTCTTCGATTTTGCGACCACACGCGTACGAAAATTAGAAAAAGAGGTCCTCTTCACGCTGAGGAAATTAATCGAGCAGAGAAAAAATGGATCCAGTCAGTCCAGTTTGAAGATTTCCAAGAAGAAATAACGTCGTTGAAGAAAGGTCACGAAATAAGCCGAAGGTCAACAATTGCAAGTTTACGACCGATCTTGAACGAATACAACCTACTATGTGTTGGGGGACGATTGAGCAAATCACGCCTTTCATTTGAAGAAAGACATCCCGTCCTAATTAACAAGAAACAGAGATTAGCCGAACTACTCGTTCAAAAGAGTCACTGGGAGGTAGCCCATAGTGGCATACAAAGCACGTTCACCCAACTGAGAGGAAGGTACTGGATACCCGCTGGTAAACAACTCGCTATGAAAATAGTGAAGGACTGCATAGTTTGCAAGAAGTACAACGCCAAGCCTGGGCAAATGGTAACAGCACCGTTACCGAAAAATAGAACAGATTCCGTCCCGCCCTTCACTGTTATCGGTCTCGACTTCGCAGGGCCTCTCATGGTCAGAACGAAAACCGGAAGCGAAAAGGCGTACATTTGCCTTATCACCTGTGCCATAACCAGGTCGATACACTTAGAACTAGTACATTCGTTAAGCACTCCGGATTTCTTGATGGCATTTCGCCGTATGGTCTCACGACGAGGCTTTCCCAGCGTCATCTACAGCGATAACGCCAAAACCTTTCGAAAGGCTGACCGCGACCTAAAAACCCTCTGGAAGAATATCGACAACCAAGAAGTTAGAGAATATTTCGGAAACAAAGGCATTTCTTGGAACTTCATAGCGGAACGCGGAGCCTGGTGGGGCGGATTCTGGGAGAGGATGGTCTGTTCAACCAAGACCATCTTACGCAAAACATTAGGACTAGCCTCTTTATCCCACCAAGAGTTGGAAACAGTGCTTACGGAGGCTGAAGCGGTCTTAAATTCAAGACCGATCACCTACAGTTTCTCCGAAGCAAACGAGCCCGAACCAATCACTCCTGCTCATTATCTTACTGGCAAAAGGATCATAGAACTACCAAAACAAAAGGTCAAATTTGACCCCAAGGAACCCCAAACTAGGGAACATATGAACAAGCGCTTAAAACATAGATTAGCAGTAATGGAAAGACTTTGGGTTCGTTGGAAACATGAGTATCTCATGGAATTGAGGTCAGCTCATCACAACAAGTTAGTTCCAAAGGAAACATGAGTAAATGTCGGAGACGTTGTATTGATTCACGACGAGAAAGCACCTAAACACCTATGGAGGATGGGTGTGATAACTGAAACCCAAATGGGCAGGGATGGCAAAATTAGGTCTTGCTTAGTGCGAACCCCCAATCATAATATTATTCGAAGGCCTATACAATTGTTATATCCTCTAGAAATTACTGATTAAATATTCTAAAGCGTTAAGTTAAATTTATCTTAAATAAAACTTTGGATAAACCAAATTGTATTTCGGGGGGAGTGTAAAAACCCTAACGCTTTAGCCTATAATAAAAAATTTATAGACCTATTATGGAGTAAGAAAATCTAATAGTGTAATAATAAAATTGAAATAACTGTCATTCGCGATTAAAAACGAAACTGTAAAAAAAATGAACATTGTATACTGATAAGATTTAAAATTGTCAACAAAAAACAAACATAATGCCTACAGAGAAGGGGGCGTCTCTTGCTCACGAAGGAAAAATTATTGTAATATCAGTCAACCTTTAGAAGCCGCGCAATCAACAACTACCAGTTTAGAATTTTAGAATAAATAAAGACAATTTTTAGTTAAACGACTCGTAATCTTTTTGAGTTCGCGAAATATGCCGATTATAGTTAGCCTAAACCACTCGAATCCGCGGTGTTTCAGTCCGCCGAAAATTAGCTCTCCCAATAGAAAAAATCGAAATAACAAAACCACTCCAATTAACACCGGGACAAAACAATTTAGAGTGACCGAAATCAAAAAGACGGCCACTTATTCAATAAAAATATCGTGTGTGTTTCATGTCCCCACATATAAATGTGTTGGGTTCTTTTTCCACAGCGAGTGTTTAATTATATGATTTATGGCGTTCAACTAATTACTAAATGGCGTTCAAGTAATTATTAAATCCTCTTCTTAATGAGCCATAGTGAATTGGGTCCTCAGATGTCAAGTGCACCGCGTTAGCAGTTTGCCTTGTTTTTCTTAATATAATATGAATATATGGAAATATTTTTCATAATTTCGATGCCTTTAGTAATTTTGTAGCTCTAAAGCTCTGATTCATTTTGATTTTCCAGGAATATTTTTTAATATTATTATTTCAAGTGTCTATTTATATATTACTTTAGCTATACTACATATGTATGTAGCATAATCCTTTCCGGAGAGATTACAAGAAGAAGCCTACGACTCAGCTTCTATCGGTCAAATTAAGTTTAATATGTCAATAGGCCTAGTTAACCTAAAAGTAATCAAATGGGTTTTTGTTTTTCGTTTCTGTAATGAAGAGATATTGACGGTTCAGAGTGAGCCGAAAGTTAAACACACTCTTAAATAATCAGGTTTTGATTTTATAATAGAATACAGCATTATGGTGGCAATCAGATCAGTGAAAGGTCTGACCGTAATCGGGTTATAGCTTTGCATTTTTGATATTTTTTTGGTGCGCATTCACTTTCAGTGCATGTATACATCTACGATGAGGATCTTAGTTTGTTATACTCGTAGTAGTAGTAGTGTAAAAGTTTTGGTTCGTCATTGAAGTCGCATTGAATGGGAGAGGATTGTGGTGAGGTGATATTTTTCGTTTTTTTTACATGAATGGGGATTGTAATAGACCTTTTCACACTTATGGCCGCGCATGAGCAGTTGTAAGTTTGTTGCCACGAGTTTTACACTTCTATGGAGTTAACGTGTAAAATAAAGTACGATGGACTGTTTTAGAACGTTTTGTAATTTAATATTAAAATAAAATGCCTAGTATTTAAACCGAGAGAGTAAAATTAAAACCATGTTAAGAAATAAACAGTGTTTAAGTTCTAATGGAAACGGTGCAAAGATAATAGTTGGTTAAAACTTACTAAGCCTCGGCGACCGTATGGGATAATCGCTTCATCGGCGGACATCGCCGATGCCGTGCCGTGCCCGGCCCCGAAAGCGCCGCGTATAACACGCTCGTAAGCCTTAGCGTCCAATTTGGTCTGTAGAATATTATAAACTACCCCAATTTTACGTCTATCAATTGAATTCGATAAAATTTCACCTAGCAACTTGAATTCATACTTTTACAACCATTAATACAACACTGTTTTATAAAAATAAACTCGAATGCCTAACTAGAAAGGTAAAAGCAATGGTTACATAAATACGACTGGCAACAAACATACTTTCTGCGCATGCTCACCTCTCGAGAATTTTACACCCTTTTCACCCTCGCTCTAAGTGTGGAAAGGTCTATAGTAAGTTTAAGCATTGCACTTAATTGTACAAGTGAGGTTAGTGATTGTGAATTGTGTTTTACGTTTTCTCGATATACCTAAAGCGAAAGAACCGATTATTGGATTGCTTTAATAAAATGGAAGGTGTTAAACTCTCCCTTTAAAATTTCTGTCACCCGTCGACAATAATGATTCAATCCTGCTCCTCTATTTAAACATTCAAGGAAATCGAGGTTAACTTGAAATGAAAAAGCAAGTTTATACTGATAGTACATTTTTTGAATGGTCTTAAGGCGATGTTTATCACGATCCCAGAATTTACGTGTATTTCTCCAGATAGTGAGAATAATTTTAAAAGCAAAAGGAAGTATATAGTATCTTTATATATAAATATATAAATATATAAATATATAAATATATAAATATATAAATATATAAATATATAAATATATAAATATATAAATATATAAATATATAAATATATAAATATATAGTATCTTTATATATTTAATATGGTATATCACAATTTGAACATAAGTAAATTTATGAACGTAAGGATTACGGCCCAGGTAATTTTTTTAGATCTGTGAAACGAGGGGCTAATCACTCAGATTTTCTGTACTTCAATTTAGGTTTAGGTATGCGTTACTGGTAATTGTTTTAGCACTTAAAAGGCTGCGCATTGTGGGGGCTACACATTCAAGTTTTCTGTTTGTGTCGCGCTATTAAAATTATAAAAGAAGGTGAATTATTGATGTACAGATTACGGGCAATCATTTTAGCACAGTTAGGGATATCGCATCGAGGGACCAATCAGTCTGATTTTCTTTACTTAAATTTAGGGTTTAATTATGCGTTACGATTAATCATTTTTGCACTGTTAAAGGGTGCGCATGGAGGGGGTAATCACTCAAGTTTCCTCTTTGTGTTGCACTATTATAATTATAACAGAAGTAAATGAATTGAAGTTAGGATTACTAGTAATCATTATATCACACTTAAAGGTAGCGAATGACTAAAAGATGACATCGATGTCTTACTGAACGGTTTTTCGCGTCTTTGGGCGTGACGTCATGATGCTCATCGGATGTCCATCAGAAAAATCGGCTGTGAGAGGAGGTTTTTTTTGATGAGCATCGGATTCATGACGTAAATTTCGTCATTTTGCGCCGCGACAATTAAAATAATGTAGAATTGACAAATATTATCCTTATCGATAATAATACTAAAAAGCAATATATTATTTCGGTAAAAAATGGATTCTGACAGAATTTTGATTTAATTGATAAATTGAAGTACAATATCTTTGTAAATATTTCGGATTTATTATTTAAGCCTCTGCAGTAACATTATCATAATATCGTCGCCATTTTGAAAAGCATCGATTACACAAAATTGTGCCGTTCAACAACTACAACGTCATCATGACGTGAAAAGAACACCGATTTCATTTTCCCAAACATCGATGTTTTTCCTGATGAGTGTTACTGAACGCAGCCTATGAAGCAATTTAAGAATAAATAATTTTTTATCAAAAAAACAATAAATAAATAAATAAACAAGTTGGGAAACCAAAATAAACCTCTCCGAGTCGAGACGAATTTACTTTCCAAACACAGGTCCACCATGGACGAACTAATACTGAAGGACGGATGGCAGATGGAGAAAGTTGAAAAATACTTGTTGATTCGCCTTCTAGCGGCAGATAGTAGCAAACCGGATAGTGGGGGAATCAACGTTCTAACGAGGGAAGCAGCTAACGTCTTATTTTTTCTAGATGGCGCTAGCGTTTTCCGGGATTTGACTCCGCATTTTCATAACCCCCTCCATTTTGGAGCTGTAAGCTTTACATTGGTTGTTTTGTCGCTTAGTAATGGGCTGCCATTGGTTCTTCAGTATTACTTCGTCCACGAGTCCACCAGCCAATGAGAAAACCGGAAATACGTAGCTCAAATTGGCTGGATATCGCAAAGGCCATTTGTAAAGGTTTAATCGTTTAACATTTCCCTGTGTATTCTCATAAGTCTAATGAGGACCTAATATCTATCACTTAAGTGTGTATTTAACTTTCGGCTCACTCTGAACCGTTAACACTTCTTGTAAGAGGACACGAAACAAGGTCAATTCTAGTTTATATCTATGGTATCTTGTTTCATGGACTCAATCGCTTCAACACTTACAGAGAGACGAAGTTTTGAAACCCATATTGTGTAGTGAAATTAAAAGTTGCATTTACACTATATATAAATGTAGTAAAGCTGAATTAAAAAGTAAACACCAAATTTGAAATGTTAATATCAGAAGATGTTCTTGGAATATTGAGATGAAACAGAGCTTTATAGTTACAGAACTACTAAAAGAATCGTAATGCCGAAAATTATTTAAAATATTTCCATTTAATATTCTGCAAAAAGGAAATGTTATCGTTTTGTAAGAGATCTTATCATCCTACTCGCTTTATATTAACTTTGATATGCGTGTAGTGTTTCGATTCAGATGCAATCTTCATAACTCGTTCTATATAAACTCTCACTTGTGTTACTTCAAAGAAATAAGTTTATCTTAAATAATTAATTAAATATAAATGATATTAATTATTTTAATCGCCAGTAAATAACTTTAAAAATAGTTAAATCGTTTAAAATAAAGTTGTTCCTATTATCTTTCGAAACTTTGCTAATATAGACGTTTAAAGTGAAGGGTGCCCCTCTTGCCCGCTTTCTTCAAATTTTGGGGTATATATACGATTCGTTTCCATTATAATAATAGATAAAAACGCATTCACGTGAACCGATGGTGGAAGCCCTGCCATTGCGAGGCTAGAAGTTTCTCGTAACCCTAGCCGATCGCCGCGTATTTCTTGAAACTAAACGATGACGAGGGGAAAGAAGCCAGAATGTACTGACTGGCGTTCATGTGGAATGGACAAAAACCTGAAGATGGTGGAGCATAGAAGCTGGTGTCAATGTGGAATTGACGAAGAACAGAAGATGGTGGTGAATAGAAGCTGGTGTCAAGGTGAAATTGACGAAGAACAGAAGATGGTGGTGCTTGGAAGCCAGCAAGTACGGACTAGTGTCCATGTGGAGTGGACGAAAACCAAAACTGGTGGGGTGGGAACTCAAGTAGAATAGCCAGCGGAGACAAACACAATTTTCCAAATTTCCGTGAACTGTCAATGCAGTCCGGAAATTGGGAACACGTTTGCTCCGATACGCAAACTGCGAACGCGGTCACGTGGGGTGTGACAGACAGACACACAGACAGGCATACACAGACAGACAGACAGACACACCCACACGTCCAGTGTAATACCTCTCCGTGACATACGTCACTCGGAGAGGTAAAAAGGAAAAAAAAAGCACTTAAGAAAAGAAATCGAAAAAGCGAAAATTTTCTTTGTATTGATTGTGTTCCCAATACAAAGACCATTTCCCAAAATTTCGACTCCTTGGGAAAAACCAAAGTTTCCATACCTTCAATTTGAAAGCGCGCCAAATAAAATTGTCCAGTAAAGAAAAAGTGGGCGTCAAAAAGTACCACGTGGCTTAAGAGGAAGTGACGTCCATTTGGATTTAGAGAAAATTTTCGAAGTATCCGAATGACGATAAGGATTGGGGTTAGAGAATACGGTTTTTCGGTCCTCTCCGAATGAGCCCGATCCTAATCATAAGGATTCGGAGTGATCCGAATGATTTTCGATTTTTAGAGAATAGCCTCCCAGACTCCTTTTGTAAACCGATTTCCCTTTTCCTCACCACATCGACAGTGCACAGCGACCTCATAGGGGGCTTAACTGAAAATCCCCCTCTCTCCGATTCCGTGTTTTTATTATTTTCGCAAACTATAATTTATAAAATAATATACAGGGTGTGATATGTTTATACAATAAGTATGGCAATAAGTGAGTGGCTTTATGGAGCATAGAATTCCGAGATGTATTTCGGGGTTTTATTATAGCTTCTTTTTCAAGGAAAACAATTTAAAGAGTGTCAGGATGGCCGAGCGGTCTGACTCGTCAGATTTAAACTCTCATCCTCGTGTGAGGGCGTGAGTTCTAACCCCTCTTCTTTCAACGAATTGTTTCATTTTAATAACATATATCTCAAACTCAGCAAAGGTTTCTCTAGTGTGGCTACTAGGGAGTGGCTTTATGGAGCATAGAACTCTGAGAGGTATTTCGGGGTTGTACTATAGCTTTATTTCAAGGAAAACGTTTAAGAGCGTGTCAGGATGGCCGAGTGGTCTAAGGCGTCAGATTTAAGCTCTGAAGGTGCGTTTTCAAAGGCGCGTGTTGAGGGTATTTTTTAGCGAGAAGCGGACCGCGCGATTTTTTTCTCGCCAAGAAATTTTCTTTTTATCGCTATCGCTTGCGCTAGCGATACTTTTTTGCCAACCGTTTTCATGTGCGCGATAAACGTGCATAGAGAGATCGTTAAGCCTAATTTTTCAGTAAATATTTTACATTCATTTTCTAAATAATAAGCATTTAAGCTGAAGAAAAACACCTATATCACAAAAAAAACGTACTATTCATCTCCATTTTCGTCGCTACTACCATCCATTTATTCTCTTTAAATCTGTGTGGCGATAAGCTCCATATAATGTCTCTTTTTCCAACTAAATTATCAATTTTTCTTTCTTTTCATCTAAAACTCTTTTATTCTCAGCTCGAATTAGTCATATATTTTCGTTTATTAAGAATTGTTTACCCATTCTTAAATTCACTTTTAAAACTCGGAATTATTAGGCTTAAAACGTAGACTTTTAAGTCTCGCGCTGCACTTAAAACACGCGCCAAAGTTTTCGACGCTCCTATTGGCTACGAAAAATATGACATCACAAACATTAAGCGAGAAAGAAAAACGCTTAGCGAGAATATCTAATTGAATCTGATCGGAGCGGGTAGCGATTTTTTTCCCCGCTCGCGGTTTTTACTCGCACCCGCCAAAAATATCGCTTTAATGAAAACGGTTGCTCGCGGAGCGGGTGCGAGAATTTTTAGTTTTTTCTCGCACCCGCTCGATTTTTACCCTCAACACGCGCCTTTGAAAACGCACCTTGATCCTCGTATGAGGGCGTGGGTTCGAACCCCACTTGTGACAACGAACTGTTACATTTTAATAACATATATCTCATACTCAGGATAGGGTTCTCTAGTATGGCAACTAGGGAGTGGGTTTATGGACCATAGAACTCTCAGAGCTATTTCGGGGTCGTACTAATGCTTCTTTTCAAGGAAAACGTTTAGATTGTGTGAGGATGGCCGAGTGGTCTAAGGCACCACATTAAAGCTCTGATCATCGTATGAGGGCGTGAGTTCGAAGCCCACTTAATAACATATATCTCATGCTCAGGAAAGGCTTCTCTAGTATGGCAAAAAGTGAGTAGGTTTGAATTCCGACTTTTCCGAGAGGTATTTCGGGGTTGTACTATAGCTTCATTTTCAAGGAAAACGTTTAAAAGCCTGTCAGGATGGCCGAGTGGTCTAATGCGTCTGATCCTCGTATGAGGGCGTGAGTTCGAAGCTCACTTCCGACAACGAACTGTTATATTTTAATAACATATATCTCATACTCAAGAAAGGCTTCTCCAGTATGGCAACCAGAGAGTGGCTTTATGGAGCATAGAACTCTGAGAGATATTTCGGGGCTGTACTATAGCTTCATTTTCAAGGAAAACGTTTAAACGCGTGTTAGGATGGCCGAGTGGGCTTAGGCGTCAGATTTAAGCTCTGATACTCGTATGAGGACGTGGGTTCGAACCCCACTTCTGACAACGAGCTGTTACATATTAATAACATATATTTCATACTCAGAAAAGGGTTCTCTGTGTGGCAACTAGGGAGTGGCTTTATGGAGCGTAGAAGTCTGAAAGTTATTTCGGGGATGTACTATAGCTTCACTCTTATATCGAACTAAAAGTTAATTTTTACTCCCTTATGAGTGTTGTGCGATTCCTTAAAGGGTGCAGCATAACACCTTTCCGAGTTTAAATAACGCTTTCTTAGTGTCGCATGACACCTTCCTGAGTGGTTGATTTGTCAGCAAATGGCGCTATATGCTTAGCAAGGTTCAACCTTGAGAGAACAGTTCTAACAAGCAAGGGTAGTTCTCGCATTAATGTGAAACTACACAAAAAGTTGACCACTTGATCAATTTAAAATTCAGCTTGAAACTGCTTGGTAAATTGGTCATTTTCACCGACTTAAAAACTTCTGAAAAAGGCAGAAAGTTATGAATTAGTATAAATGCATCGGGTATTAAATTGGTTTTGGAGGCCCTAATATCCCGGCAGTAGATACAGACGTATTCATTAAATTTAATAACCTCTTTTCACGAAGAGTTTTTCGAGCACCAGAAACGCGTTTGACCTAATCTACTCTACCATATTTAAAAAAAGAAAATCCATGGAAGTGCGAGAACTTGGAACAGTTTGACACTAACGACGTTTTTGAAGCGGAAATTTCTCTAACTGTAACTAAAGTCGACGATTTAGAAGTTAGTGTATGGATTTTTTTGAAGGGGCTAACTTTGAAATTTGGGGGCGCTATAGCCCCATAAAAGGCCTAGCGACGCCACTCCAAGAGTGTCGCATAACGCTTTTAAGAATGTCGCCTAACACGTTTTGTACATTTTCGGTCAATTTTAAAAATAGTAGGTTGAAATTATAATGAAGAAGAGAAATTGCAAAGTTAAAAAATTGGTTTTAAAATTAGCAATTCACTGACTTTCCAAAATATTTTTATTTTCATATCGGTCCTTTCATAATAAACGCGGACCTTTTCCAAAAGGCTTAGCATGGTTAGGTAAGATTAGGTTATATTGCTTCAAGGTTTAAATTAAAGCGCTTCAAGGTTTAAAATAAAGTGCTTCAAGGTTTAAAGCAAAGTACTTAATGTTCAAATTATAGTATGCAAAACTTTAATTTACGCTGGATTATACAGTAAAATATACGTTAAATTTTTACTTAATAGTGTAACTATCTGTGTTTTTAATTATACACTACTGTATTCTTCACGGCAGAATACGTTTTTCCCGGAAAACAGCAACGTTCTATTAATAATAACATATCTTGCACTTCCGTTTGAGAAATAAAAATTAGCTGTTTTTTCCACAGTCGTTAACGTAAAAAAACAATGTTTTGCTGTATATTTAAAATTAAGGTAATGTAATTTCAAAAAACAGCGACTACCTGTATATATTAAGGCTTGTTAGAGGTTTTTCTGGATAACAGCATTAAACAATCAAAAACATGGTGAAAACTATTGTTTCTTTGACATTAATTTCTCAGTGTGTATAGCTTCACTTTCAAGGAAAGCGTTTAAAAGCGTGTCAGGATGGCCGAGTGGTCTAAGGCTCAGGTTTAAGCTCTGATCCTCCTATGAGGGCGTAGGTTCTGTTGCGTCATTGATTAAATATTTTCTAGATAAAAATAGTTTAATTTATTTAGCTAACTTTACAAGCCAGTGTCATGATAGCGACTGCCGTATCTTATCGCGTAGTCTAGTCGGCGTGATGTATGAGGTCAGAAGTCACATGTTCTTGTTTGTTAGTTTTATCTCTGATAACCTTTGACCCCAATACAACATCGTTTCTTTCCATTTAGTCATCACAATACAAAATCTTTTCATTTAGTTATCACAATACAACATCTTTTCATTTAGTTATCACAATACATCATCTTTTCTTTTCATTTAGGTACTTTTAAACTTTGCCTATGAAAAACATTAACGTGTACAAAAATGGCCCAAGCCTCGCCTCGTGTCCTTTCCGCCGTAAAACGTTCTGAGATCCCATGTAGAGCCAAGTCTGCCTTTTTGTTCTTATTCAATCGCCGATTGAACAATTATGTTATAAATTAAGTCCATTTCCTAATTAATAACCAATATTCTTTGACTCTAGCATTATTAAACATCTTTGTTCGTATCAAAAATATCGTGACTTGGCAATCGCATGTAAGTAATATTAAAAGGGAGTCGAGGGGATATTCACTAAATCGTCGCCGATTTTAAAATAATCGAAGGGATGTTCACTAAATCGTTTATGGTCAAGTGTATAAGTACAAGTTTATAAGATGAGTCATGCACACCCCTATGTACACATTTATAAGGTAGTTACATGCGATTGCCAAGTCACGATATTTTTGATACGAACAAAGATGTATAATAATGATAGAGTCAAGGAATATTGGTTATTAATTAGGAAAAGGACTTAATTTATAACATAATTGTTCAATTGGCGATTGAATAAGAACAAAAAGGCAGACTTGGCTCTACATGGGATCTCTGAACGTTTTACGGCGGAAAGGACACGAGGCGAGGCTTCTCCCATTTTTGAACATGTTAATGTTTTTCATGGGATCTCACTTCTTTTTGTAGACCCTCTCGTTATACTTCGGTAGTTGTATTAAAACAAGACCCTCTCGTTGTACTTCGTTTGCCAATATAATTGCTAACGCTTGTCCATATTTACGCTGAATTACCCCTTTCGACCCCTAGAGAATATACAAAAAAGATAGTACGCTATATCCTAATATAAGAATGTAGCATCAGTTACGACCTTTACGTCCTTTCAACAAGAACACACACTATTTCTGTTGAAAAGACGACAGCGCCATCTAGTTTTAAAATAAAGAACTAAAGAACAATTTTATAAAAATGTCGGGATGTTTTAGTTTTTCTGTGCTTTATAAAATAAATGAAAACAAAATCCTGAATTTTAAGTTTCTATCTACCCTAGAAGTACCTTAGAATTTTGATGATCGGTGAGTGAGTGACAAAATAAGGTAGATTTCACCTTCGATATTTCGAAAAGTATAAAGAGTAGGAACTTGAAATTTGGAAACTATTGCTAGGATTGACAGTCCTCGCGGAAAGCAAAACTTCAGACTTTTACCTGTACAGACTGTTAAAGAAGTCTTTGCGCGTTGCGTTTTTCGCACATATTTTACTATATTTCAAAAACTATTAGAGCTAGCGCTCTAGAATAAAGTGCGTTATAAAAGTTTTGCATTCCTCTTTCATATTTTACCCGTTCCACAGTTGTCCTTTGCATACTTATACCGGAAACCGGAAATGTCAAAATTATCAACTTTGAAAATATTGGATTCTCGACGATATAAATGCGATTTTCGGATTCCTTGGGGTCGATTCATATTTGAAAAGTTTTCACCAAATTCAATTCGGATGAATAGGTCACGAGTAATCAGCCTTTATTCAAAATCTGGCAACTTCGATTTAAATGGCGATAATTCATAATCGAGTATCGAATCTTTGTCGTAATAATGCTTGTTAGATGTTATGGCACCTTATGCGTATATATATGATTGGTCATTTGGCGCAATACTTTGAAACAAATCAGACGTTCATTAAATGGATGGTGAAGTGGAAAATAAAGTAATTTTTTAGTGATTTTTCCATAAGACAGTGAAACAACCAAGAAATAACACCGAACGATTTTTAAACTACGATTAGTTTGAAATTTCATGAATAATTTTAAATAAGGACCTCCGACCAATCGCGTAGCGCCCAGCCTTTTTATCTACAATTTTCTTTTGGCACGCTCCGTGTTGAATAAATTTATCGCGAGATTTGAAAAAATTTGCGCGATGTGACAATTGTGGCGCGAGACATGGAGCGTGCCACGATAATTTTGTTAACAAAAAGGCACGGCGTTACGCGATTGGTCGGAGTTCCTTTTTTTGAAACTATTCTTAAAATCTTAGCCTAATTTGAATATTAAAAGCAATGGGAGGTATTTCCTGAATTTTTCATTATGCATACAGGTCTCATGATTAGTAGAAGAATCAATAAAAAACCACTTTAATTTCCACTTCCCCCTGCCTTTAAGAGAAAACCCGCGTCTTTTGAAGGAGACAAGCGGTTTGAAAATATTGTTATTTGGGCCATGATATCATAATATTTAGAACTCACATTAATTACGTTTGGGTCTTCCGCCCGACTCATTGCAGCCCAGTGAAAATCTCATTCATGATGGCATATGCGCTTCACGAGATCCCTTCAAATAGACATATTCGACTATTCCATATAAGAAACAACTTCAGAGGAGATGGCTTCTATGCTAGGAATGTTCGCTACGCGATTGAGCTTCTCTAAACGGAGCCCGAGGTTGGGCTATAGCCTCCCGCGTTTACTGCAAATGTGAGGCCAGGGATAGATTTAATTTTAGAAATGGGAATAGAGAATAGAGTAATCTGGGCGCGCGTCAAATTCCACGGAAAGGAAGGGTATGAAAGAAGAAGCGTGTCAAAGCAACTAAGGTAAAAAGGAATAACGTATTTTTCGCCGATCCCGTCAGCAACGTCAGCAAAACGTAGTTTAAGTGAGCAATCACAAAATTTATACTTTTCACTACGCGTTAGAGGGAGGGCTCTATACTGGGCAATGAGTCGGACTGAATTAAACACTAACCGTTCTCCAATCCTTTTTCTAAAATTAAATCTATCTCTGTTGAGGCTTAATAATAAAGCCGATCGCAACCAAAGCATGGGCAAAGGCATATTTCACAACTAACGTTCAAAGCTACCGATGGAAAAGTCTAACAAATAAATGAAAAAAAAAATGAATGCCGGTAACAATGATCACAACTGAAAATAACAGCGAACAGCTAAAACGAACCCGAACGGTAAACACTTGAAGTTAACGGTAATAGTTAGTATAGGGCGCTGTCGGTTAGCTGTGGCATAGGGGCTAGCCACCACCCCTCTATGCATTGTAAAGGCGTTAGATAAGTGGCAATAAGTCGCAAGATGACTTGGTCCAATTAGCTAGCCGAATAGATGAGATGAGTTGGCCTCTCTGCGCTGCTGGTCTGCTACTCCTTTCGCTTATTTTCTATGGGAAAAATACTAACTTTGGAAGGTTTTGGGATATTAGGCCATTTTGTGTTTTAAGATTTTTATTGTGTAGGAAAGAAAACTAGCCTTTTTAAAGAAATTTTGGATAACTATTAATATCATTATTGATAACTAGTTAAAAGTTGAAAAATATTTATTAAATTTGGAGGAAAATTTTCAAATAACAAGACTTCCTTCAAGTTTCAAATTGAAGAATGCTCGTGTGCTTTATTGAACTATTTTATACTAACAAGACAGGCACTTTCAGCTTGAATTGTTGCTTGATATTTTATTGGACATACCCTGGCCCTTAAAGGGAGGATGAAGAGGAATATAAAGTGATTTTTTATCGATTTTTCTTCTAATTATAAGACCATTTTGCATAACAATTTATTAAAAACAAGACTGCCACTTTCAGTTTCAATTGTATTTTACTTAATCTCCCTTAGCCCTTAAACACATTTTTAATCTTTTATTAAATGACAGACATAAACGCTAAATCGGGTTCAAGTCGGGCGAGAGAGCGGGTCAATCCAAAGCTTCAATTCCTTCTTTCTCCAGAAATCTTGCAACGAGTCGGGACGTATGGGCTGGGCAATTGTCCTGCTGAGCCTGAAACCAAACACTAAAACAATGTTTTAAGTTAGACAAGAATAATTATCAGGTTATTAATATTAATACCGGTCACGTCGTGGGCTGGTTACTCATACGGAGAAAAAAATACCAGCGAACAGGGCGGATCTCTATTTTTTAATATTACAATGCTTTACCTCCTAATTTCATTTGAGTTTATGTCTGTCTTTTAGAATACGATTGAGAATGTGTTTAATGGGAGTGTGAAATAAAAATCAAATAATTTTTTATCTATTCTTCTACTAATTATAAGACCATTCTGCATAGTGAAACATACAGGAAATATCTCCGAATGATTTTGAAATTCCAATTAGGTTCAGATTTTATGGATAATTTGAAATAATGACCTCCGACCCATCACGTAACGCACTGCCTTCCTATTGACAAAATTCTCGTGCACGCTCCATGCCGAATGAAATTTATCGCGAGATTTAATAAAAGTTGCTCGCGATGTGACTATCGTGGTTCGAGATATAGAGCGTGCAACGGAAATTTTGTTAACAGGAAGGCAGGGCGTTAAGCTATTAGTCAGTGGTGCTTATTTCAAATTATCTTTAAAATCTGAACCTAATTTGAATTTTAAAATCATTCGGAGACTGTTTTTCCTGAATGTTTCACAGTGCATATAATGGTCTTATAATAAGAAAAATCGATCAAAAAATCACTTTATTTTCCTCTTCATCCTTCCATTAACGGCTAGGGGATGTCCAATAAAGTATCAAGCAACAATTGAAACTGAAAGTGACTGTCTTTTTTGTAAAAAATAGTTCAATAAAGCACACGAACATTCTTTAACTTGAAACTCAAAGGAAGTCTTGTTATTTAACAATTTTCGTCCAAATTTTATAAATAAATTTCAACTTTAAAGTGTTAGTGCCACGTTTTTTGAAAAGTGGCTAATTTTCGTTTTAAAACATCAATTGGGTTATAATAACAGTAGATTCAAGGTAAAAAGTCTAATAGAAATTTATTCATTTTGTAATATGAAAAAGAAAATTGATATTTCACATACCTCATTTAAACGGAATTATAAATATACCCCTGGTGACATCATAAGAGGTTGACCAGCGCAAGACAGATTTCATTACGAGAGCTAAGCCTAGTTTTTAAATATCGCGCGCGCGTCAAATTCGATCACTTTGAAAGCGCCACCTATCAACAAAAAAATAGGAATTTCGGAGTCGCGCGTGCCGCGTGCTCACGCGCGCTCGAATCGTGACGTCACCAGGGGTATATGGAGTATTCAACTGTCAAAATAGTTTGAAACAAGTTGGGAAAACCAAAATATTACCTCTCCGAGTCAAGAGGACTACTTACAAACTTATTTACCCAGATATGGAAATGTTTCTTTTTTTTATGAACAAATACTGAAGTTAAAATTTATGAAATATTAAAGCAGTATACTAAGCATAGCAAATATACTGTAAATCAGACGACATTTTACATCCAATAAGGATATACTTGTACACATTAAAATCATCCGATGGGGGAAAAACGGGAAATGAAGAGATAAAACTTTGGAGGGATATTACCTTTACGTGTTTGTAAAGGCCCAATTTTCTACTCCTCAAGCCAAATTCACAACAGGGTTGCCATGCAAACACTATCCTCTCGTTTCACCTCAACGATTTTCTTAGTTTGTCAACATGACTGTTGACGTTACATAACACCAAAGCTAATTTGTGGCTAACACACTGGAAGTAAATGCGCACCATAAAAAGCATGAAAACACGAAGCTATAATCCGATTACGATCAGACCTTTCACTGGACTGGGCTGCATTCAGCAGAGCTTACCAAAAAAGACAGCGGATTTTGGAAAACGTTTACCGGTGAGCTCTGTCGTCAAAGCTTTTCTCCGGTCATCGGTGTTTTAAAAGTGACGCTAGCGCAATAAAGCGTGCAAGGTACCAAGGCTTAACAAAAATTGTATGATAACATATTTATAGAGATAGATAACAAACACTTTTATAATTAAAATTAGAAACAAACATGTCTCTTAAAATTCTCGCGTGATCAACTGGTTTCACGCCAATTAAATAGCTATAGTACCATCAGAATCAGCAAGAGCTATTTGTATTAACTCCTCCATGTTTTTTTCGCTAAGCTGAGAACTACGCGTTTTACGTCACGTTATCCAAAAACCCGACTATTTTCTTTGACGACCGCGCTGGCTCAGTGCTGAGCACCGTGATGTCACAATTCAAAAAAAATCCCGTTCTGTCGGACACTGCTAACAGCGCTGAGCTCTGATGAACGCGGCCCAGATTTCCACCATGATTTCAAAGTCTAAGCCTAACTATTTAAAAGTGTATTTAACTTTCGGCTCACTCTGAACCGTTAATGTCTCTGCATTACAGAAACGACAAGTCGGGAAAACCAAAATATTACCTCTCCGTGTCGAGAAGATTATATAACCTTAAGTATCCAATGAAAACGTCGACCTTTTGCCCTCATCCTTTCCCGCGCTTTGCGCTTCCGCATTTCATCCTTACTCTCAACATTATCTTCCTCCATTTTACATATAAAAATCAAATACTCACAAAAAGATGTGGCAAAAACCTGCTGGCTCTTTACAACCACTTAATTTGACTTAATATCCAATTTCCAACAACAATAATATACCGGTAGTTTAATTGACAACCTACTAGCATCGAAATTCTCATAAGGAATGGCTCCCGCGGATAAAAAACGGCAATTTTCAACTAGGTGGGCGTTATCTCATAAGATTTGAAAAATATCATTTGTCTTTTTTACCAATGCCTAACCGTTTGGATTTTTTAAAGCAGTCTTAGCACCAAAAAATATTTTTGAATGAGGATAAAAAAGGTCTGTCCTCTCGTAATTTTTTAAGCTTTTATCATGATTACTCTATACAACAGTAACAAGGAGTATAAACGCATTAGTGGAAGCAGTATTTTTTCCCAAAACAATCTCGCTTATGTTTATGCAATGAATGAAATATATCACAATGCACGGGCCTTGATAGATATAGGAGGCAATGAAGGAAATATATCGCATGCACGGGCCTTGGTAGATATAGGAGGCAATGATAATCTCTCTCTTTGCACGAGAGGTTTATCTTTAATATTTAAATAAATATAATTATTTTTAATTATTTTAATCTTCAATAATTAACATTAATAATAGTTAAATCGTTTAAAATAAAGTTATACTTATTATCTTCTCAAACTTTGCTAATATTGACGTTTAAAGTGAAGGGTACCCCTCTTCCCGCTTTCTTCAAATTTTGGGGTATATATACGATTCGTTTCCATTATAATAGTAAGGAAAAACCGCAAATGCGAAAACCTTTGGTAGCGATCCTACCTTAGGGAGGCTAGACGTTTCTCGTAACCCTAGCTGATCGCCGCGTATATCCTAAAACCAAACGATGATAATGGAGTAGAAGCCAATGATACAGATTGGTGTCTATGTGGAATAGACGGAAGACCAGTGGATGGTGGTGTTAGAAGGCAGTGTAAGTGCAGACGGGTGTCAATGTGGGATTGACAAAGAACAGAAGATGGTGGTGATTAGAAGCCAGTATGTACAGACTGGTGTCCACGTGGAATGGACGAAGACCAGAAGATGGTGGTGATTAGCAGCCAGTAAGAACAGACTAGTGTCCGTGTGGTATGGACAAAGACCAGAAGATTGGTGGTGTGAGAACTCAAGTAGAGGAGCCATTTCCGTGACTGTGAAAGCAGTTCGGAAATGGCGAACACGTTTGCTCCGATACGCAAACTGCGAACGCGGTCACGTGGGTGTAACAACGGACAGACAGACAGACACACAGACACACAGACAGACACGGCCGTTACAGAACCTCTCCTGGACTACGTCACACGGAGAGGTAAAAACCAAACCCAAGCGTTTACTTTTTGGTTCACTAAGCCTATTGACAAATAAAAGTTCATTTGACCAATAAAGTAGCGTTCTTCTTGTAATCACTTTAGAAAGGATTATTCTATATACAGATGTAGTATAGCTTAAGTAATATATAAGCATCCATTTCAAATAATAATATTAAAAAACATCCCTGGAATATCAAAATGAAACAGAGCTTTAAAGCTACAAAAGTACTAAATGCATCGTAATTACGAAAAAGATTTCCACATATTCACTTTATATTATGGAAAAAGTGAATATTAAGGTTCTGTAGGATTTCTTAACACATCAAAACAAAGCGAACTGCTAACTCGGCGCACTAGTGTGATAACGGACAGACACACACAGACAAAAAAATAGACTGCTTTTTAACTCTTTCCTTATTAATTTTGAGTTGAGAAACAAGATTATCTTTAATATTTAAATAAATATAATTAATATTTAATATTTTCTTCGTTAGTTGTTCGCCTTATTGAGCGTTACATCGTTTTAAAAAAGAATAATTAAACAACCTTGAGAGACTTGACTAATATTGACGTTTGAATTGAAGGATACGACTGTTGTTTCGCTTTACTCAAATAGGTAATATATAAAGGATTCGAATCGCAGCTGTAGATAAGAACATCGCAATTGCGTGAACCTTGGAGGAAGACCCCTCCATTCGAAGGCTAGACGTTTCTCGTAACCCTAGCCGATCGCCGCGTATGTCTTAACCTTAAGGATGATGGTGGTGTTAGAAACCAGGTGTACATTCTGGTGTCCATGAGGGATGGACAAAAACAAAGACCAGAAGATGGTGGTGTTAGAAACCAGGTGTGCAGACTGGTGTCTATGTGGGATGGACAAAGAATAGAAGATGGTGGTGTTAAGAAGCCAGTAAGTACAGACTGGTGTCCATGTGGAATGGACAAAGACGAGAAGGTGGTGGTGTTTAGAAGCCAGTAAGTTCAGACTAGTGTCCATGTGGGGTGGACAAATGAACAGGGCTGTTAAACAGGCAATGGAGTAATAGCGTGTAAGTCGAATACAATTTTCGGGACTGTAAATGCGGTCTGGAAATTGAATACACGTTTGCTCCGATTTGCAAACTGCGAACGCGGTCACGTGGGTGTAACAACGGACAGACAGACACACAGACACGTCGAAATTAGAACCCCTCCGTGACATTCGTCACTCGGAGAGGTAAAAATTCTGCGAGTAGGTTCCGAAAGCCGGGGTTTTAATAATATTTGGAAAATTATAATGCATTATATAAATAGGTATTCTGAATCAGAAAGATTTGATCTTTCAGATGGGATTAAAACCTTTTAGTTTTAAAAATAGCGATTTTTGGTGACTCTAACACTTTAAACTATGACGCGCGCCCAGATTACTCTGCTCCCTATTTCTGCTTCTTAAATAAAAATCTTTCAATGGCCTCACGCGGGGGCTATGGACAACCCCAGGCTCCGTTGAGCGAAGCTCAATCGCGTAGCGAACGTTCCTAGCATAGAAGCCATCTCCTCTGAAGTTGTTTCTTTTGTGGAATAGTCGAATATGTCTATTTGAAGGGATCTCGTGAAGCGCATATCCCATCATGAATGAGATTTTCACTACGCTGCAATGAATCGGGCTGAATTGTTGATAAAAAGGCAGGGCGCTACGCGATTGGTCGGAGGTCCTTATTTAAAATTATTCATGAAATTTCAAACTAATCGTAGTTTAAAAATCGTTCGGTGTTATTTCTTGGTTGTTTCACTGTCTTATGGAAAAATCAATAAAAAATTACTTTATTTTCCACTTCGCCATCCCTTTAATGAACGTCTGATTTGTTTCAAAGTATTGCGCCACAAGACCAATCATATATATACGCATAAGGTGCCATAACATCTAACAAGCATTATTACGACAAAGATTCGATACTCGATTATGAATTATCGCCATTTAAATCGAAGTTGCCAGATTTTGAATAAAGGCTGATTACTCGTGACCTATTCATCCGAATTGAATTTGGTGAAAACTTTTCAAATATGAACCGACCCCAAGGAATCCGAAAATCGCATTTATATCCTCGAGAATCCAATATTTTCAAAGTTGATAATTTTGACATTTCCGGTTTCCGGTATAAGTATGCAAAGGACAACTGTGGAACGGGTAAAATATGAAAGAGGAATGCAAAACTTTTATAACGCACTTTATTCCAGAGCGCTAGCTCTAATAGTTTTTGAAATGTAGTAAAATATGTGCGAAAAACGCAACGCGCAAAGACTTTTTAACAGTCTGTATGTATTCATCCTTATTGGCATTAAGGGTTAGTATGGAGTGGTACTTGCTTCGTTACTTTGAGTGGGGTAAGGGTGTGATGGTGTTGGAAAATTTTTGTGCCGGCTCGCTAAAAGCAAGGAGGATGAATAAGAGAGAAGACTCGTTTTGGAAATGTGGAAATAAAAACATGCATCGGCGCGTAAGCCGTTGGTAAAGGCGCACGTCACGTGATCGTTCTTGCAAACGAGGAATATTCAAAATTATAAACAAGCTGATGAGGCTAGAAAAAGGGGGCTTGAACGCATGGGCGAGAACGTACGCTCTCTTGCCGTGAGGGGGTCGTGGTAATCATGGTAACTGGGGAACGCGAGTCTGTATGTATTCATCCTTATTGGCATTAAGGGTTAGTATGGAGTGGTACTTGCTTCGTTACTTTGAGTGGGGTAAGGGTGTGATGGTGTTGGAAAATTTTTGTGCCGGCTGGCTAAAAGCAAGGAGGATGAATAAGAGAGAAGACTCGTTTTGGAAATGTGGAAATAAAAACATGCATCGGCGCGTAAGCCGTTGGTAAAGGCGCACGTCACGTGATCGTTCTTGCAAACGAGGAATATTCAAAATTATAAACAAGCTGATGAGGCTAGAAAAAGGGGGCTTGAACGCATGGGCGAGAACGTACGCTCTCTTGCCGTGAGGGGGTCGTGGTAATCATGGTAACTGGGGAACGCGAGTCTGTATGTATTCATCCTTATTGGCATTAAGGGTTAGTATGGAGTGGTACTTGCTTCGTTACTTTGAGTGGGGTAAGGGTGTGATGGTGTTGGAAAATTTTTGTGCCGGCTGGCTAAAAGCAAGGAGGATGAATAAGAGAGAAGACTCGTTTTGGAAATGTGGAAATAAAAACATGCATCGGCGCGTAAGCCGTTGGTAAAGGCGCACGTCACGTGATCGTTCTTGCAAACGAGGAATATTCAAAATTATAAACAAGCTGATGAGGCTAGAAAAAGGGGGCTTGAACGCATGGGCGAGAACGTACGCTCTCTTGCCGTGAGGGGGTCGTGGTAATCATGGTAACTGGGGAACGCCACAGTGTAATTTTATGAGCTGCGGACTACGTGCATTTTGTATGACTCTGAACCTCCTCTCTTATAAATCCGCCTTGCTACCTACCGTATAGACCATTCCGGAAATTAAATACGGTACCATTGCGGTATCCTCCTTGGCGCCAAGAAACCCCGCTAGATTCAGTGCGAGTTGGCTAGCCTCCCGCGAGCAGTGAACTCGGGCTCATTCTGGCGTCTCTTCTTGGCGCGAGGGAGAATACCCCAATGGCCGCCTCTCCCTTGTGGGTTGGTTACTCAGTATTTATATTCCGAAATTTTCTATAGTTTGTAGGTAAAGGGGGTCTGTAAACCAGAAATGTGGTTTTATTTTGGTTTGGGTTCTAAGAATTCCCTCCAGATCCATGAATGTATACCATTTCTCAGTCTTGGCGGATGGTGTTAATTTCCGGAGGGTAATTGAGGTTTTCCTACACCTTTCTTAGTATCAACTCTGCTTTAAAGTGAAATTCCGGGTGGCTAGTGCTTCCCAAACACACCCATAATATCGGCCGGTTCTGACATTTCTACCTTGAATACAAGTTCATTTGTTCATTATTTTAAAAGGAGATAAAAGAAATGTTTAGGTGCATTGGAATGTGGTCACCGAAGAAATGGAGATAGAATTCAGTCTCGTCGAGGGGCTACTCACTATTATGATTACTGCAGTGATTATAACATTATTTAATCGCCACTTGTACCCAGAACAACTCGCCAATTACACATGGCAAAGGTAATTGTAAAGCGATTAACGAGTCATTTCATTTCAGAAAGAAGTATGTTCGAAACACTTCGCAATTATCACACGATATAAGGAATTAGATCGGGATAACCAAATCATTTCACGTCAGGTGTTCACAGGGTATAAAGAAGGATCACGTCCCTTTCGTTTGAAGAACGTTCAAACCAATGTACTTTTTCAGTTTTTCCAAGAAATAAATAAAAATGCTCATTGTATACTCTTGTTCGACCTCACTTGACAGTATTGTAAAAGTTGAGG
Source organism: Phalangium opilio (assembly GCF_054372755.1). NCBI lineage: Eukaryota > Metazoa > Arthropoda > Arachnida > Opiliones > Phalangiidae > Phalangium > Phalangium opilio. The sequence goes on along the minus strand of NW_028324148.1, from coordinate 3,257,119 downwards.
AGCATTAGCCAATATATAATGGCAAGTGGTTTCTCAAGTGCGGATAAACAGGAGTATAGATATTTGTCTCCATAGTTTCATTTTAAGTTAAAAATATCGAATCGAAAATAATAGTGAATCTTTATAAAAGACCTTTCTATTCAAAGCTACTAGCCTTTAGCACATAGAGAGTGAGAAAATGGATTGAAAGGCGTGTGTATGGCATTGGGAAAAGGGAATAAAGGAATCAACTATAGGTGATTGGTTGTCAAACTATTCAGGTGGTCGAAGCTACCCTGCCCTTATTTGATGAAAAGGGGGGGGGAGGTACCTCTTTCTTACAGAGAAAAAACTTAATAGTATTGCAATGTTAGGGGGTTTCAGTTTAAACCTTTGCCCTCTTAAAACTCCGAACCCCTTCTTGGTACCGCAGTCCCCAGGATAATCATGGCAGTAAGACTATAGAGTAATGGCACCTCCCTGCCTTTGGCTACGTTACGCTCTATGAGAAATTAACATGGAGTGCCACTACTCTATATAGGGGCAAAAAGAAAACCCAGTCTGGCGTTTTTCGTCCCCCCGTTTAACATTGTTAAGCTATCCCTACCATCAACGGTGACGTGGCGCGGGCATCTTCCATGAGGGAGGGGGGGGGGTTGGCGAACCTAAAGGAAGCGTGGCTTCGTCGTTGGTGCGGTAACGGATGGGGGAAAGGGGGGGAGGAGAAAATTCGTTAGAAATAAACTGAGTTGCAAGCTTTTTCGCCTAGGCGGCAGCACATTTTCTCGGCGTTTGGAGCTACACAGGAAAGTTTCACTAAAGGGGTGCCAACCGAGCAGAATTCCCCTTTAAAGAAAGTCAAGTCACTTGCCACCAGACCAAAACACGCGTTCGCAATCCATTTGTCTGACCAGAGGCAGAGAGTTTTTTAGAAACTATTTCAATTCGAGTTCTTCCGACTATTTATTTAATTTCTCTAGCGCCTATAAATCACTTACACAATATCCTTGAATAACATCTACTTCTTAGAGAAGTATCTAGTACTTCCACCCTAAATTATTTGTTTTTGTTAAAAGCAAACGTAGCTATAAAGTCACTCACGCTAAGCTAAACTTTGAATACTCAGAAAGAAACCTAGCAGAGGTATCCAATGAAATAAGCACAAACAGTAATTCCTATAGTTCAGCATAAAAAATTATAACGCAAAAAAATGGCAATGAACTATTTTGGGCGTAGCTAAAACTACTAATACATACAGGGTGTTACAAAAAGATTTGTCACAAATTCAGGGGCGCATTCTACGGGTCAAAACAAGACTAAGTCAACAAAGAACTATGGTCCAAAACTGAACACCCGCGGAGATACGGGCCATCAAAGTATCACGTAAAATGCGATGAATTTTCCCTTCAAGTGAAGCGACGAATATGGCTTGACCATATTGTTTTCAATTAATTGGTGATAATTGTAAAAGATTCGATATTTAAGAAACGATCGATTCTGGGGGCAGAGCTTAAAGCATCTTAGACCAAAAAATGAAACATTTAATTTGGTAAAGTGTTTTAATTTGGCCTAAAGTTACAACGGCGTTTCCAGATCGCTGTAGTTGCTGAGTGGCTTGGTTTTTCATTCTTAAAACGATGGCCTATTCAACTTCTTTGTCAAGCCAACGAGTAAAGCGCTTTTACGTGTAAGCAAGAGCGCCTAGTTATTGGAAAGATGTCGTGACAACGGCATGAACCTAGTAAAACCGGCGTTTTTAACCATACCGTGGTAATATTATCCAATCTCGCATGTCTGTTATCGAACCCCTGTGGAAGTAACGTTTGCCATCGAACATTTGTGGATATCTGTGTCGTGGGACATTCTTCTAAAGGTCTATTCAGACGATACAACTTTTTGACTCACTTAGATGAGTCAACATGAGTTGTCTCTGACCAATTTTTGCTGACTCAACTTTTTGACTCATCTAGTTGAGTCAAAAGTTGTATCGTTTGAAAAGGCCTTTAGACAGATTCACTATCGGCCACGTATGCAATAAGTGACGCATACGGCGACAAATGACCAATGCTATATCTCACGTGATTGTAATACTGTATGACGCGTAATCCTTCGAAAAGTAGTCGCTTAAGTACATTGCTGCTAGTAATGATTGATAACTACACCTGCTAGTTCAAATGTCAACTAGTACATTACAATGTTTTTTAAAGGGTGCAATGAGCATCGAAATAGCATTTTATTAATTAAATTTTACAAAATATGTTCAAAATGTTGCCCTTGAGCTCTTACGCAAGCTTCGGCACTCTTAACGGAAGACCCACGAACTCGTTCAAAGATTCCTGGTGTATTTTTGATGGTTTCGCATGCCTCAATGATCCGTCGACGTAACTCTTCGATGTTTGGAACTTCTGTTTGGTAAACCATGTCCTTCAAATGACCCCAAAGAAAGAAATTCAAAGGGTTGAGGTCGGGCGAACGAGCTGGCCAAGCAACAGGTCCTCCACGACCGATCCACCTTCCAGGATAGATGGCGTCTAAATGTGCCCGAACGTCGCGCCTGAAATGAGCGGGAGCGCCTTCGTGCATAAACCAAATGTCGCGCCACTGAGCCAAGGGCACATCTTCTAAGAGTTCCGGTAGCGTTTCAGTTAGAAATTGGAGATAATGTTGACCGTTAAGTCTTTGTCGGCGGAAGTGCGGTCCGATTAAAAGATTACCAACAGTACCGCACCAAATATTTAAACTAAATTTGGCTTGATGACTTGCTACCACGATGGCGTGCGGGTTCTCTTGGCTCCATTGATGCATGTTGTGAGAGTTGATGATTCCGTTCTGGTCAAACGTGGCCTCGTCAGTCACTAAGACCATGCCTGGAAATTGGGGGTTCGCAACACATTGGTGGATAAACCGGTTTGAAAACTGTAGCCTCCTTGGATAGTCATCTGGATTTAAAGCCTGAACCTTCTGGTAGTGGTACGGGTGAAATCCGTGATTGTTTAGGATTCTCCAAACCTTTACATGATTTACATCAAGTTGATATGCCACCTTGCGGGTACTGGTTCCGGGATGATTTTGTTAGATTTGCAGGACTTGGTTTCCAAAGTTTTCGGGTACATCCTGCGGTGTTCCAGCTCAATCCCTTCGCCGTAGTTGCCCTGTCTCTCGCAAACGTCGATCTACCGCCTCGAAAGTTTGACGACACGGCAATCGTCGTTGAGGAGACATCTCTTGGTAAAGGTGCGTGACTTCCAGAGCATTCCCGAATGCTCGTCCATACATAAGGTGCATATCGTCTAGCTCCTCGTTTGAATAATTTTCCATAACTTTTAGGACTGTAAGTTTTTCTGAAGTGATTGAAACTAGCACAGTCCCTTCTTATAGCAAAACCGATGTTTTTTAATTGGTCTACTTTAAGACCCTTTAAAAAACATTGTAATGTACTAGTTGACATTTGATCTAGCAGGTGTAGTTATCAATCATTACTAGCAGCAATGTATTTAAGCGACTACTTTTCGAAGGATTACGCGTCATACAGTATTACAATCACGTGAGAAATAGCATTGGTTGTTTGTCGCCGTATGCGTCATTTATTGCAAACGTGGCCGATAGTGAATCTGTCTTAGAAGAATGTCCCACGACACAGATATCCACGAATGTTCGATGGAAAACGTAACTTCCACAGGGGTTCGATAACAGACATGCGAGATTGGGTAATAATACCACGGTCTGGTTAAAAACGCCGGTTTTACTAGGTTCATGCCGTTGTCACGACATCTTTCCAATAACTAGGCGCTCTTGTTACACGTAAAAGCGCTTTACTCGTTGGCTTGACAAAGAAGTTGAATGGGCCATCGTTTTAATGAATGAAAAACCAAGCCACTCAGCAACTACAGCGACCTGAAAACGCCGTTGTAACTTTAGGCCAAATTAAAACACTTTACCAAATTAAATGTTTCATTTTTTGGTCTAAAATGCTTTTAGCTCTGCCGCCAAAATCGATCGTTTCTTAAATATCGAATCTTTTTCAATTATGACCAATTAATTGAAAACAATATGGTCAAGCCATATTCGTCGCTTCACTTGAAGGGAAAATTCATCGCATTTTACGTGATACTTTGATGGCCCGTATCTCCGCGGGTGTTCAGTTTTGGACTATAGTTCTTTGGTGACTTAGTCTTGCTTTGACCCGTAGAATGCGCTCCTGAATTTGTGACACATCTTTTTGTAACACCCTGTATAGAAAGAAAACGGTTAAAACCCATGTCTAACCAAAATACGCAAAATTCTTGTAGAGGAAGAGAAGAAAACTCTCCAAAATATTCTGAACGTTATAATATTTGTATCGGAAATGACGTTCTCGCGAAGCTCTGTATAAAGAGTTAATAATAAGAAAGAGTACCCTATATAAAATTTTTGGAAGTTTTGAAATATTTTTAATATTAGCCACATAGTATGATGTACATCAACATGAGTTAATAATATGTTAGCTCTCTATAAGTTACTCAGGCCATTCATTTTCATAATCCTGCGTTTTCTCCCGCGCCGCCGGCTTCCCAATTATATGCGACGCTCTGCGGCCGCTACGTGAACGAAAATATTATTTACTCTTCTTTCCGGTTTTTCCCCGGAAGCGCGTGTAGTGGAAGCTAGCCAATGATATCGGAGCTATTTAAGCAGCCGAATATTTCGCTCAGTAGCCTCGGTTAAGAAAACGGTCAAGAGATCAGTGGATTGGATTTAGCTCAGTTGTAAAATTTTCTGGTTTCAAATCACAATAACAACTCTTATCTTTAGCATTCTTCTTTATCAATATAGGCAAATTGCATTGAGTTCCTGCATTTTTTGTCTTAGTACTGTTAGTACTGACACAAACACCATAATTTAATGTTAAATTGTGAAAACATAAAAATTCACGACTAAAACACTCCCTTGGTGAAAATGCAGCCGACGACTCGAGGTCGAGCGGGATTTTTTTTTTCGAGAAGAGAGAGCGCAACATTCGGATTTTTTTCTCGCGCGGGCGAAATGAGAAGAAATCGCTGGATACATTACGCCTATGGAGCCTGAGTAACTTATAGGGAGCTAACATATTATTAACTCATGACATCAACGATAAGGCTCTAAGTTTAACCCGCCCTGTTGTCATTCTCGTAGTAGTAGTAGTGTAAAATATTTTGGTTCGTCATTGAAGGGATAGTGAATTGAAGAGAATTGTTGTGAGCTGATATTTTTCGGTTTTTTATACATGGATAGGGATTGTAGTAATAAGTTAAAGCATTGACCTTAAAGCCCTGTTTTCATGAGAGCGATTTGGGAGAAAAAACCTGAAAAAATCGCGCGAGAATTATTCTTGCCTGTTTTCATGTTTGCGAGAGCTTTGAGACAATAGTGAGAAAGAACCTGCGAGATCTATTTTAGCGATATCGCAAACGTCTTCGCACTCGCTTCAGCGATTTTTATAACATTCCTTATGTCAAAACTTAGATAAAGTTAATCAGCCAATAAAACTGAATAAAAATTGTCACGCGCTTTTTGTTAAATTATTTTCCAACATTAGGCCTAATTTTAAAAACTGCGGGAAAGGACTTTTTTATCTTTGAGCGCGTGCAGGATAGAGACGGTTATTAACATTAGGCTTAAGTTTTCAGAAACCATTTACATATTTCTTTATTTTTTTATTACAATCTTAAATCTGTCGGAAGAAAATGCCTACGAATAATGAATATTTCAATCCTTTTATCGAACCTTGGAACAGTATAATTAATCAAATATAAACCTGGGAATGGCGCTAATGTCAAATTTTCATCTGTGTTGAAGCTTTAGATACTACTAACCAACGTTTCATAATGTCGCTCGGATTTTCTGGTTCCCCTCACTGGGTGAGCCCACCATCTTTTTTTTGTTTAAACTGTTAATTTCTGTTTAAACTGAATAAAATTTGCAAAAGCTAAAACTTCTTTCTCAGAAGCAGATCCTTGAATTTATGTAGAACCGCCATTTCATGTCGGCTTAATATGTTTAAAAATCGGACGTGAAATCACATTCTTATAAAAAATCGCTCTTCATAAAAACGAAAAAGTACAACTAAGTCTAGCTAAAATCTTGAAGCGATATCGCTGTTTGGAAACTCGCTCTCGCTCTCGGAAATCGCTTCGAATCTCGCCCTCATGAAAACGGGGCTTAATTGTCAAGTGAGGTTAATGATTGTGAATTGTGTTTTACGTTTTCTCGATACATCTAAAGCGAAAGAAACGATTATAGGATTGCCTTAATATAATAGAAGGTGTTAAAATCTCCCTTTAAAATTTCTGTCACCCGTTGACAATAAGGATTTTACGCATTCAATCCCGCTCCTCTATTTAAACATTCAGGGAAATCGATGTAAACTTTAAATGCAAAAGCAAGTATACAGGGTGTTTCTGAAAAGTCCATCACAAATTAAGGGGCGTGTTTATGGGACCAAACTGAGCGGAAAGTACCAAAGAACATGGGGTGTACAACATTTTGTTACGGAGATATGGCCTTCCAAACATTCGCCCCTAAAACAAGGAAATATCCAAAAATGAGGAGTAACACTTAAGACGAACTAACCAGCTTGTTTAAAATTACTAGACAATTTCAATAGCCTTTAATCGAACAATTGATTTCTACCTTTACTAATCAGAAGCGTATAAATGAGTAGAAGTATGCCTACGGTGGTAATGAAAAATTAATCCCAAGTGACATGATGTTTCAAGATCTTCCCAGCACCAAGTAAAATGGTTCTGATTGAAGGGACTTTTATTAGCACAGCGTAAACAACGTTATTTTCAGGAATTAGTCCAAATGTCCACGGGCGGCATTACAAAAACGAGGCAGTCTTTCGAATGATACTTGGACATGTTGGAAGATCCCTGGCTTGTTCCTGTTATCTCAAACCGTAAAAAGCTACGCAAATCTTCATCATCACGGACAACACTCTTGTACGTTAGGTATGACCTTGAGAAAACCTAAAAGGACATCTCGAATGTATTTGAAAAACCCATCTCCAATTAAGGGGCGTGTTGTTTGTTTCCAACAGAGTAAACTCGCCCAGAGAACAATTACAATGCAGAGCCACGTTTCGGCGTTAATGGCCCACAAAGGTGGTCCCAAAAACAAGAACAAACTTTAATTTGTTTCGTTCAGTAAGTGTTTCATGTGTCATAGATAAAACGCCATGATTAATGCACGAAGAAAATGAATTTATTGACAAGTTTTAACATTTAATTGCAACTAGTTACAAAAATTGTTCAAAGTGTTCACCACCCGCGTTAAGGCACACATTAGCACGTCTTACAAATGATTCCCTTACACGTTGAAAAATGCCTGGAGTTTCGCGAATTGTTTGACAGCCGTGAATTATTCGTCGACGTAGCTCTTCAACATCGGGCACTTCAGTCTGATAAACTAAGTCTTTCAGGTGGCCCCAAAGAAAGAAATCACAAGGGTTCAGATCGGGTGATCGAGCAGGCCACTCCACAGGTCCACCTCGACCTAACCACCGCAAAGGGAAGGTCGCGTTAAGATAATTTCGGACCGCGATGCTGAAATGTGGTGGTGCACCATCGTGCATGAACCACATTCTGTTTACCAAACCTAAGGGTACGTCTTCGAGTAGTTCCGGTAAATCGTCCCGTAAGAACTGCAAGTAAGCCACACCGTTTAACCTGGGCTCTAGGAAATATGGCCCAATTAAATTGTCACCCACAATACCACACCACACGTTTAAACTGAATTGTACTTGGTGACTTCTAACGCAAGTTGCGTGGGGGTTTAGCTGGGATCATTGATGTTTATTATGTAAGTTAATAATACCATCCCGTGAAAAGTTAGCTTCGTCAGTAACCAACAAATCCCGTGGGAAATCGATATCGTTTACTTTAGCCAGAAACCACTGACAAAACGCCGTGGGTCGTGGGTAGTCCGCTGGATTCAAACCTTGAACTTTTTGAACATGGAAAGGATGAAACCGGTGGCTTCTGAGGATTTTCCACACGAGCGTGTGGTTTACGCCTAATCGGCGACCAACTTGGCGGGTACTTGATTCAGGCTCGTCCTCGAAAATGGTGAGAACTTCGTCTTCTACGGCCTCTGGGATGGCTCTCGCTCTAGGTTGAGGTCCAGCCGGTTGGATTCGTCCATCTTGCCTCAAACGTCTGTCCACAGCCTCGAACGTCAGTCGATTTGGTAGTCGCCTCTGCGGAAATCTTTCCTGATACAAGCGTACAGCTGCAGCGGCATTCCCCTCGGCTAGTCCATACATTAGGTGCATATCCGCATATTCGGCATTTGTGAAGAAAGGCATTGTAACAGACTTCGTTGAATTATGAGTTTTATAAAACAAACACATGTACGTGAAACCTCTTTTATTCCTTTCATAAAAAACATAGTGCTCCGTTTTAGTGCTCTGTTTTTTAAGAATAGGCGAAGTTCTCACTATTTTCGAGGACGATCCAAAAACAAGCAGCCGCCAATTGGTTTGCTGATTAAGAAAAAACCACACGCAACTTGCGTTAGAATTCACAAAGTACAATTCAGCTTAAACGTGTGGTGTAGTATTGTGGGTGACAATTTAATTGGGCCATATTTCCTAGAGCCCAGGTTAAACGGTGTGGCTTACTTGTAGTTCTTACGGGACGATTTACCAGAACTACTCGAAGACGTACCCTTAGGTTTAATAAACAGAATGTGGTTCATGCACGATGGTGCACCACCACATTTCAGCATCGCGGTCCGAAAACTTGTCAATAACATTTTCTTTGTGCATTAATCATGGCGTTTTATCTATGACACATGAAACACTTACTGAACGAAACAAATTAAAGTTTGTTCTTTTGTTTGGGACCACCTTTGTGGGCCATTAACGCCGAAACGTGGCTCTGCATTGTAATTGTTCTCTGGGCGAGTTTACTCCATTGGAAACAAACAACACGCCCCTTAATTGGAGATGGGTTTTTCAAATACATTCGAGATGTCCTTTTAGGTTTTCTCAAGGTCATACCTAACGTACAAGAGTGTTGTCCGTGATGATGAAGATTTGCGTAGCTTTTTACGGTTTGAGATAACAGGAACAAGCCAGGGATCTTCCAACATGTCCAAGTATCATTCGAAAGACTGCCTCGTTTTTGTAATGCCGCCCGTGGACATTTGGACTAATTCCTGAAAATAACGTTGTTTACGCTGTGCTAATAAAAGTCCCTTCAATCAGAACCATTTTACTTGGTGCTGGGAAGATCTTGAAACATCATGTCACTTGGGATTAATTTTACATTACCACCGTAGGCATACTTCTACTCATTTATACGCTTCTGATTAGTAAAGGTAGAAATCAATTGTTCGATTAAAGGCTATTGAAATTGTCTAGTAATTTTAAACAAGCTGGTTAGTCGGTCTTAAGTGTTACTCCTCATTTTTGGATATTTCCTTGTTTTAGGGGCGAATGTTTGGAAGGCCATATCTCCGTAACAAAATGTTGTACACCCCATGTTCTTTGGTACTTTCCGCTCAGTTTGGTCCCATAAACACGCCTCTTAATTTGTGATGGACTTTTCAGAAACACCCTGTATAGTATCTCTATATATTTAATATGGTATATTACAATTTAAACATAATTAAATTATAATTATTACAATTATAAAAGAAGGTAAATTATTGATGTACAGATTACGGGCAATCATTTTAGCACAGTTAGGGATATCGCATCGAGGGACCAATCAGTCTGATTTTCTTTACTTAAATTAAGGGTTTAATTATGCGTTACGATTAATCATTTTTACACTGTTAAAGGCTGCGCATGGAGGGGGTAATCACTCAAGTTTCCTATTCTAGGAGAGCGGTAGCTCTCTTAGATAAGACTTCATACTGCTCTTAATGTATAAGGAGGGTTTTTTATTTGGATGTAACTTTTTTTGTATTGTATTAATTGTTTCGAAAAATTTCAACAGAACTACAATTCGGGCCCTCAATATGTGGTTAAAATTTCAAATAGATCCATTAATTAGTTAATTTTATAAAAAATAAAGTTGCTAAGGGTGGTTTTCATTTCCATAAAATTAATCAGTGTTTTTGGTGAAAAAGTAAAATTTTCCCATAGAAATAACATGGAGTTTTTCTCAAATTTAGCCATTTTGTGGCCACCCTTTTGAAATGAAATATTCGTTTGTTAGGTTTGGGGACGGTTTTATATCAAAATATAAACCTTTTTTAGGACCATTTTTAAGGTTTTTGAGAAAAATTAAGTTTAAGTGCTAGATTTCATGTTTTTTAATCATGCTTTGACTTACGTTGTGCAGGCTACGTCATTTATGACGTACGTTTAGAAACTTTGTATAGAGGGAGAGACTAAATCTTTTGGGCAATGGCCGCCGCGTTTTGTCACCTTAAAGATTATTTTTGATCTTTGAGAATGTTGATGAGCTTTAAAAGATCTGATTTTAATACTTTTTGTAAGTAATACTTTATTTTGATTCAATACAAAAAAAATTTAAGGGTACGATTTAGTGAATAATTTATGAATTAAATTTCATTTATTGATTGCTAAGCCTCGGTCTTAGCTAGGTAGTACGGTAGGTAGGAGATATTTACAGCTATAGACTATAGTCATTTTTTGTTTAGAAAATACGTCGTCCGCTCTGCCTATGTTCGAGTTTAAGCCTTAAGGGAAATTTTTTTCCCTTTTCATATAAAAGAAGGGGCTAATTAGGTCTAATTTTATTTTTTTCGTACGTAAAACTTAATTATAATTTATTTCAAAAGAATTTAAAGTTAGGTTTTAACCGATGATTTATAAATTCATTCATTTTAGTGAGTATCGGTGAAAGCTGTCAGTGTCATCTGGTTGTTGAAGTTAGAAGACCAATTGGCCGTGTAGGGTTCATTTTTAGGTGTCTCACCCGGTGCCATCGGCCAACGAAAACCGCTGATTAGTATTAATTTTTTGCTCAAGTTAAATGTTTGTTGTTTAAAGTAGATTAATGCAAACTCTACGCATAAGGGTTCGTTACCAGGTTTCTTAACTGGTGCTACGTAGATCATTTTGTTCGTTTAAATTTCTGGTAAATTAATCGATAGATCTCACGATCACTAAACCCTGTCAACAAACCAATTAATATTTTTTATTCAGACTCTTCCAATCATTTTTGTTGGGTAACTATAATTTTAATTATTTATTTTTTAGTGCTTATTTTTAAGTTACCTAAGAAAAAATTAAACGATGGCCAGTTTATTTATATAATGCTTATTTTAACATTGCCCAACAAAACAATAAACAATAGCCGGTTTTTACCTCTCCGAGTGACGTATGTCACGGAGAGGTTCTAATTTCGACGTGTCTGTGTGTGTGTGTGTGGGTGAGTGTGTGTGTGTGTCTGTCTGTTGTTACACCCACGTGACCGCGTTCGCAGTTTGCAAATCGGAGCAAACGTGTTCTCAATTTCCGGAAATTTCGAAAATTGTATTACACTTACAGGCTATTACTCCATTGCCTGTCTAACATCACCAGCCTCTGGTCTTTGTCCATCCCACATGGACACCAGTCTGTACACACTGGCTTCTAATCACAATCATCTGCTGCTCTTTGTCCATCCCACATGGACACCAGTCTGTCCACACTGGCTTCTAATCACCACCGTCATCTGCTCTTTGTCCATCCCACATGGACACCAGTCTGTACACCTGGCTTCTAACACCACCATCTTCTGGTCTTTGTTTTTGTCCATCCCACATGGACACCAGTCTGTACACACCACCATCTTCTGGTCATTGTTTTTGTCCATCCCACATGGACACCAGTCTGCACACCTGGCTTCTACTCCATCATCATCGTTAAGGTTAAGACTTACGCGGCGATCGGCCAGGGTTACGAGAAACGTCCGGCCTCCCTAAGGTGGGGCTTCCACCAAAGGTTCACGCAATTGCGCTGTTCTTATCCATGGCTGCGATTCGAAACCCTTATATACTACCTATTTTAGTAAGGCGAAGCAACCGGCGTATGCTTCATTTCAAACGCCAATATTAGTCAAGTCTCTCAAGAATGTTTAATTGTTCTTTTTTAAAACGATGTAACGTTCAATAAGGCGAATAACTAACGAAGAAAATATTAAATATTAATTATATTTATTTTAATATTTAAGATAATCTTGTTTCTCAATTCAAAATTAATACGGAAAGAGTTAAAAGCAGTCTATGTTTTTGTCTGTATGTGTCCGTCCGTTGTTACAGTAGTGCGCTGCGTTAGAAGTTCGTTTTGTTTTGATGTGTAAAGAAATCCAACACAACCATAATATTCCCTTTATCCTTAATATAAACTGAATATGTGGAAATATTTTTCGTAATTATGATGCATTTAGTACTTTTGTAGCTTTAAAGCTCTATTTCATTTTGATATTCCAAAGATTTTTTTTAATATTATTATTTAAAATGGATGTTTATATATTACTTAAGCTATACTACATCTGTTTATAGCATAATCCTTTCTAAAATCATAGTGAATACAAGCACAACGCTGCTATGTTGGTCAAATGAACTCTTATTTGTCAATAGGCCTAGTGAACCAAAAAGTAAAAGTTTGGGTTTGGTTTTCGTTTCTGTATGCAGAGACATTAACGGTTCAGAGTGAGCCGAAAGTTAAATACACTTTTAAATAATTAGGCTTAGATTTATAATCATGGTGGAAATCTGGGTCGCGTTCAGCAGAGCCTCGCGTTGCTGAACGCGGCCCAGGGATTTTGTTTTTGAATTTTGACGTCACGGTGCTTAGCGCTGAGCTAGCGCGGTCTTCAAAGAAAATAGTCTGCTTTTTTGATAACGTGACGTAAAACGCGTAGTTCTCCGCTTGGCGAAAAAACCATGGAGGAATTAATACAAATAGCTCTATGGGACTATAGCTATTTAATTGGCGTGAAACCAGTTGATCACGCGAGAATTTTAAGAGATATGTTAGTTTCTAATTTTAATTATAAAAGTTGTTATCTATCTCTATAAATATGTTATCCTACAATTTTTGTTAAGCCTTGGTACCTTGCACGCTTTATTGCGCTAGCGTCATTTATAAAACGCCGATGACCCGTTTTTCCCCCATCGGATGATTTTAATGTGTACAAGTATATCATTATTGGATGTAAAATGTCGTCTGATTTACAGTAAATTTGCTATGCTTTGTATACTGCTTTAATATTTCATAAATTTTAACTTAAGAAACATTTCCATATCTGGGTATATAAGTTTGTAAGTAGTCGTCTTGACTCGGAGAGGTAATATTTTGGTTTTCCCAACTTGTTAATTTATGATTGTGCTTAGTGCGGATTCTAAAAATGCAACAGTTTCTTAACTATCTTAATTAAAATGAAGACTGAAGGAACAGATATTAATAAAAAATGTCTTAGTGGACAAAGACTAGAAAAAGTAAATGATAAGAGAACTAAATGGAATGACCGAAGTAACAGATATTAAATTTTTTCATTTTAAAAACATGATTATACAACATCAGTTATTTTAAAAAAATACTTATCTTCGTTTTTTCACCAAAACTACATTTGCCCAAAAATTTTGTATCATGAAATTTTCCATTCTTTTCCAAATAGTTCGTGTCAAAGCTTTACTATATAACAGATACATGCGAGATCATTTATATTTACAGCTAGTTTTCCAATGTAGTCCATGATAGAAACAGTTCCTCGTTAGTGATATTTAAAAGGATTGCAGCTTTTAATTTGAACTACAATACGTTTTAATACTGGAAACTAAACCCAATAGTGAAATAAATACACAGCCCGCCATTTGTCGGATCCATTTAAGTGTTTCGTGTTATACGTTTGCTCTACAATGTGTTCCTCATAAATAGCAAGTCGAAGTCGTACCAAACTAATTCAATCACAACTTTTATAACAGTCTTCACGCACTCAATAATATATTAAAGGTTTTTTGTTAATAATATCTTTTATCCAAATTTTAATGATTGATTTACAAAACATTTTAAATCGTCGACCCAAAATATGGGACCCAATCGAATCGTGGCCGTATAAATGCAGGCAAAAAACCAAAGCACCCTAAAATGTCAATCATGATGAAAGACAAAATTTCTTCCTTCGGTTGCATTTAGTCGTTTTAAACAACGTTTTCTCTTATAGTTCAAAAAGAGAAACCTTCAAAAATATTGCATATCCATAATCGGATATTTATTCTAATCCTTTTCATTCGAAAACTGTTAATGCCAAAAAGGATATATAGAAGAATGCATAATCTGTTTTTCGAAAACAATGCAAATGTAATTTTGGTGAAAAAAAAAAAGATAAGTATTTTTTTTTTTTCAAATAATTGATGTTTAATAATCATGTCTTTAAACTGAAAAAATTTAATATCTGTTACTTCGGTCATTCCATTTTTTCTCTTATCATTTACTTTTTCTAGTCTTTGTCCACTAAGACATTTTTTATTAATTTGTGTTGCACTATTATAATTATAACAGAAGTAAATGAATTGAAGTTAGGATTACTAGTAATCATTATATCACACTTAAATGTAGCGCATCGAGGGGCTATTCACTCAAATTTTCTATTTGTTATGATGTGGCTAAAATTATGAGCCCAGCCCGAGGGTCATCTTGTTTGTTTCGCGCTCTTTACCTAATCTTCTTCTCTCCCGTTCCTTATGGTCCCATAAAACTTCGAGGTCAGTCTCCTTTTGTAAACCGATTTCCCTTATCCTCACCACATCGACAGTGCACAGCGACCTCATAGGGGGCTTAACTGAAAATCCCCCTCTCTCTCCGATTCCGTGTTTTTGCTTTGGTGCTGCCATCTATGGCAACACCAAAGGTATCAGCTCTTTAAAACGGACAATTTTGGTGTGCACAAGCCCCTCCTTTTTTTGGTGTTTATAAAGGCCCGTTCAGACGACACTCTTTTTCCCGCTACGCTCGCTGTGCTGGGCTCATCAGATTTTCTGGTTTCACCAGCCTCTAGAAAATGCGCTGTTCACACGGACAAATTTTCTCATTCTTGATCTCGGAAAAGCGAGAAAAAAAGTTGAAAAAATTCAACTTTTTTTCTCTCTTTGCTCGGCACAGCCAATAGAGTGCTTCCGATAATGACGTCACTCTTTGTTGTGTAGTATGCCACTCTGTGTTTTCTTCGGTTTCACTAGTTTGAATCTCTTGAAATTTTAGCGATAAGTATATTTAAGGGTTTTAAATTATCGTGCAAAGTTTGATTAACTGTTTTCCTAACATTCACTAAAATTTTGTTTGTGAACAATCACAACCTAAGAAATTTTTAAGAACTATTCGTTTTAAAACTTTGGACGATAATTTAAAACCCTTCAATATACCTCTCACTGTAATTTTAGTGAAAACACATTTCCACAGAGTAGCAGAGTGTCGTCTGAACGGGCCTTTAAGCCGGACCGCCGCTATTGGACAGGATTACTGTTGCTATGGTTCCTACCTTTTCCTTTACCGAATCCCCAGTGTCTCTCTTGTTTACATTTTTTTACCGTGTTATCATTATGTCGAGCGGCTCGAGCCAGAGGGGTAATCTATTCAATATTTGATCTAGTTCCATTAATTTTAAAATGAACATATAACTAAATAAACTTCATCTCGGTGCGCCCATCCTTTAACGACAATTATGTATAAATTGATCGTGTATTGTGGCCAAAGGGAGGGTTCTAGAAGTAAGCAAGCAAAGGCTTAGCTTCGTTGAGTCCGAGTCTCCTTAACACTTAGAATCATTAGACTTACAGACCTATTTATATCCTCAAAACCATTCTGATTACAAATATCCTCAAAACCATTCTGATTACAACAGTATTGCTTATTTACCATTCAAACACCGTTGTCGAAACCACAACAACGGGTTTAACATTAAAGGTGATTCAATCTGGAGTCTAGCTGTCTAGGACATTCAGTATGAAAATATGAAGCCTGTAATATGTAACACTATTATTAATACGTAAGGAGTATTCCTACTAACATTAACGGTGAATCAATCTGATTATGACAACTAGGACATTCAGTAATGAAAAGATGATCGTAAAAACACCATTGTGTAAAGGTAAGCATTGTTAAATACAACGTTTACAAAAAGAATGGTTTTTTACAGACATTCACGATGAATCTATGCATGGCTAAATTAACTAACATCAACATGCTTTTCTACTAACGGTAATGGTGAATGAATCTGATTATGATCGTATTAATTAAATTCGTAGGTTGGCTTAATTTTCAACTAATGCTGGACAACATAAAATTTCATCTTAAAATATATGAACCTAATATCTGAAAACATGAATTTAATAACTCCTTTTGGACTTGGTTGAATTTTTTTAAATTTTCAAATCTCTGTGAACTCAAATTAATAATGTGAGCTAGAAAATGTTTATGTTGGAAATCTTTAGTCTTTAAATAAATAATTTCAATCGTTATGACATGAGTAAGATATTATGTTTCTTTTAAATATAAAAAGGCAAAACAATTACATGGATAAAGGATACACGTGGGAAAGTTTGTTTTCACACTTAGAGGATAGGCAACTCCCCTAGCGACTTATAATTATTTAACTTTATATGAATATGTTTCATTGGCTTAAATTACATTGCTAAAAATTATTAGGTAGGTAGCGCTTTCAATTTTCTAATCTAATTGCAGAGTTGAATTGTAAACTCGATCAATAGCTTTGGCGTTTCTGGAAAATCAAAAGAATTTTTAACTAAGTTATATTGAAGCGCTACTTCTTCAAAATTCAGGATTATCGGGAAGAGCCGCACAAGGTTAAATTGGACCTGAGTGACAGCAATGAATTCGTGGTAGTTTGTTCTTGCCCAGCATTGCATAGCTGTCCTACTAGGCTACTACTCGTAAACAGGGAAGATAATCTTCCCACGCTAACCTGCACTGACGTAAAACAAACTTGGGGCAAACCAAAAAAAATCAGTTCAAGAAATGCACAAGGGCGTTTTTTTTTTTTGTTCCTTTCAAGTTTCAAGTGACGATCTAGGGCTGAAATAGCCTTACAGCTTCGAAAATATATATTCTCATTGATAAACTGTATTGCATTACAGCTCCCACGTACAAACTAGTGCATTTTGAATAAAAAAACAAGACTAAATCCTTAAATCACTAATGGGAAGTACAAATTACGAATCAGCCTTACAAAAGCCCATAGAACCCAGTGAAAATATCTTAAGTCACGTCAGAAAAAGACAACAGGAAGAAGGAAGCGAGGAAAAACTGTTAACTGAAAGCCCTATCAAGAATGATAAAAATAGATTTCAATGTGATAAGTGAGACAGCGTGATGTTGTTCTTCAATATTATGCTGGACAGAGTGGATTTCACGCAGCTCAATTTAGATGCAAACATAGCGATTAGTTTAAATCGATGAAGAGGATGATTTCTCATAGAGCGGTGAATGAAATGCTAAGTTTTAGTGGGGAAATGTAAAGCCCCGCCTATTGACATGGGCGGTAACCACTGGATATTTTACTTCCAACAGCGACACGTAGATGGCGCGAAAATCTACTCTTTGGCCAGTGGCGCCGCCAGGATTTTTTTACAGATAGGCTAAGGAAGATTTTGGGGCCCCTTATAAAATTTCAAGAGAAAAATTTTGTCGCACAGCGTCGATAATATTAAATTAACAACTATTTTTATCATATTATTCATATAGGGAAATTTTTGTTAAAGTTCAGTATTAACAGAAACTAGACACATTATTATATAAATTATAGTTTGCGGAAATAATAAAAACACGGAGTCGGAGAGAGAGGGAGATTTTCAGTTAAGCCCCAATGAGGTCACTGTGCACTGTCGATGTGGTGAGGAAAAGGGAAATCGGTTTACCAAAAGGAGTCTGACCTCGAAGTTTTATGGCACTCATTACCCCCTCCATTCGCACCCTTTAACAGTGCAAAATTGATTAATCGTAACGCATAAGTAAACCCTTAATTGAAGTTCAGAAAATCGGACTGATTGGGTCCCTCGATGCGCTATCTTTAACTGTGCTAAAATGATTGCCCGTAATCTGTACATCCATAATTTACCTTCTTTTATAATTGTAATAGTGCGACACAAACAGAAAACTTGAGTGAGTATCCCCACATTTAGCAGCCTTGAAAGTGCTAAAACAATTACCAGTAACGCATACTTAAACCTTAATTGACATAGAGAAAATCTGAGTGATTTGCCCCTCGTTTACTTATGTTAAAATTGTAATATACTATATTAAATATATAAAGATACTGTATACATCCTTTGCTTTTAAAATTATTCTCGCTTTCTGGAGAAATACAAGTAAATTCTGGTATCATGATAAACACCGCCTTAAGACCATTAGAAATATACCATCAATATACAGGGTGTTTCTGAAAAGTCCATCACAAATTAAGGGGCGTGTTTATGGGACCAAACTGAGCGGAAAGTACCAAAGAACATGGGGTGTACAACATTTTGTTACGGAGATATGGCCTTCCAAACATTCGCCCCTAAAACAAGGAAATATCCAAAAATGAGGAGTAACACTTAAGACCGACTAACCAGCTTGTTTAAAATTACTAGACAATTTCAATAGCCTTTAATCGAACAATTGATTTCTACCTTTACTAATCAGAAGCGTATAAATGAGTAGAAGTATGCCTACGGTGGTAATGTAAAATTAATCCCAAGTGACATGATGTTTCAAGATCTTCCCAGCACCAAGTAAAATGGTTCTGATTGAAGGGACTTTTATTAGCACAGCGTAAACAACGTTATTTTCAGGAATTAGTCCAAATGTCCACGGGCGGCATTACAAAAACGAGGCAGTCTTTCGAATGATACTTGGACATGTTGGAAGATCCCTGGCTTGTTCCTGTTATCTCAAACCGTAAAAAGCTACGCAAATCTTCATCATCACGGACAACACTCTTGTACGTTAGGTATGACCTTGAGAAAACCTAAAAGGACATCTCGAATGTATTTGAAAAACCCATCTCCAATTAAGGGGCGTGTTGTTTGTTTCCAAAGGAGTAAACTCGCCCAGAGAACAATTACAATGCAGAGCCACGTTTCGGCGTTAATGGCCCACAAAGGTGGTCCCAAACAAAAGAACAAACTTTAATTTGTTTCGTTCAGTAAGTGTTTCATGTGTCATAGATAAAACGCCATGATTAATGCACAAAGAAAATGTTATTGACAAGTTTTCGGACCGCGATGCTGAAATGTGGTGGTGCACCATCGTGCATGAACCACATTCTGTTTATTAAACCTAAGGGTACGTCTTCGAGTAGTTCTGGTAAATCGTCCCGTAAGAACTACAAGTAAGCCACACCGTTTAACCTGGGCTCTAGGAAATATGGCCCAATTAAATTGTCACCCACAATACTACACCACACGTTTAAGCTGAATTGTACTTTGTGAATTCTAACGCAAGTTGCGTGTGGTTTTTTCTTAATCAGCAAACCAATTGGCGGCTGCTTGTTTTTGGATCGTCCTCGAAAATAGTGAGAACTTCGCCTATTCTTAAAAAACAGAGCACTAAAACGGAGCACTATGTTTTTTATGAAAGGAATAAAAGAGGTTTCACGTACATGTGTTTGTTTTATTAAACTCATAATTCAACGAAGTCTGTTACAATGCCTTTCTTCACAAATGCCGAATATGCGGATATGCACCTAATGTATGGACTAGCCGATGGGGAATGCCGCTGCAGCTGTACGCTTGTATCAGGAAAGATTTCCGCAGAGGCGACTACCAAATCGACTGACGTTCGAGGCTGTGGACAGACGTTTGAGGCAAGATGGACGAATCCAACCGGCTGGACCTCAACCTAGAGCGAGAGCCATCCCAGAGGCCGTAGAAGACGAAGTTCTCACCATTTTCGAGGACGAGCCTGAATCAAGTACCCGCCAAGTTGGTCGCCGATTAGGCGTAAACCACACGCTCGTGTGGAAAATCCTCAGAAGCCACCGGTTTCATCCTTTCCATGTTCAAAAAGTTCAAGGTTTGAATCCAGCGGACTACCCACGACGCACGGCGTTTTGTCAGTGGTTTCTGGCTAAAGTAAACGATATCGATTTCCCACGGGATTTGTTGGTTACTGACGAAGCTAACTTTTCACGGGATGGTATTATTAACTTACATAATAAACATCAATGATCCCAGCTAAACCCCCACGCAACTTGCGTTAGAAGTCACCAAGTACAATTCAGTTTAAACGTGTGGTGTGGTATTGTGGGTGACAATTTAATTGGGCCATATTTCCTAGAGCCCAGGTTAAACGGTGTGGCTTACTTGCAGTTCTTACGGGACGATTTACCGGAACTACTCGAAGACGTACCCTTAGGTTTGGTAAACAGAATGTGGTTCATGCACGATGGTGCACCACCACATTTCAGCATCGCGGTCCGAAATTATCTTAACGCGACCTTCCCTTTGCGGTGGTTAGGTCGAGGTGGACCTGTGGAGTGGCCTGCTCGATCACCCGATCTGAACCCTTGTGATTTCTTTCTTTGGGGCCACCTGAAAGACTTAGTTTATCAGACTGAAGTGCCCGATGTTGAAGAGCTACGTCGACGAATAATTCACGGCTGTCAAACAATTCGCGAAACTCCAGGCATTTTTCAACGTGTAAGGGAATCATTTGTAAGACGTGCTAATGTGTGCCTTAACGCGGGTGGTGAACACTTTGAACAATTTTTGTAACTAGTTGCAATTAAATGTTAAAACTTGTCAATAAATTCATTTTCTTCGTGCATTAATCATGGCGTTTTATCTATGACACATGAAACACTTACTGAACGAAACAAATTAAAGTTTGTTCTTGTTTTTGGGACCACCTTTGTGGGCCATTAACGCCGAAACGTGGCTCTGCATTGTAATTGTTCTCTGGGCGAGTTTACTCTGTTGGAAACAAACAACACGCCCCTTAATTGGAGATGGGTTTTTCAAATACATTCGAGATGTCCTTTTAGGTTTTCTCAAGGTCATACCTAACGTACAAGAGTGTTGTCCGTGATGATGAAGATTTGCGTAGCTTTTTACGGTTTGAGATAACAGGAACAAGCCAGGGATCTTCCAACATGTCCAAGTATCATTCGAAAGACTGCCTCGTTTTTGTAATGCCGCCCGTGGACATTTGGACTAATTCCTGAAAATAACGTTGTTTACGCTGTGCTAATAAAAGTCCCTTCAATCAGAACCATTTTACTTGGTGCTGGGAAGATCTTGAAACATCATGTCACTTGGGATTAATTTTTCATTACCACCGTAGGCATACTTCTACTCATTTATACGCTTCTGATTAGTAAAGGTAGAAATCAATTGTTCGATTAAAGGCTATTGAAATTGTCTAGTAATTTTAAACAAGCTGGTTAGTTCGTCTTAAGTGTTACTCCTCATTTTTGGATATTTCCTTGTTTTAGGGGCGAATGTTTGGAAGGCCATATCTCCGTAACAAAATGTTGTACACCCCATGTTCTTTGGTACTTTCCGCTCAGTTTGGTCCCATAAACACGCCCCTTAATTTGTGATGGACTTTTCAGAAACACCCTGTATACGATTCGTTTCCATTATAATAGTAAGGAAAAAACGCAAATGCGAAAACCTTTGGTAGCGATCCTACCTTAGGGAGGCTAGACGTTTCTCGTAACCCTATCTGATCACCGCGTATATCCTAAAACCAAACGATGATAATGGAGTAGAAGCCAATGATACAGATTGGTGTCTATGTGGAATAGACGGAAGACCAGTGGATGGTGGTGTTAGAAGGCAGTGTAAGTGCAGACGGGTATCAATGTGGGATTGACAAAGAACAGAAGATGGTGGTGATTAGAAGCCAGTATGTACAGACTGGTGTCCACGTGGAATGGACGAAGACTAGAAGATGGTGGTGTTAGAAGCCAGTAAGAACAGACTGGTGTCCATGTGGGATGGACGAAGACCAGAAGTTGGTGGTGTGAGAACTCAAGTAGAGGAGCCATTTCCGTGACTGTGAAAGCAGTTAGGAAATGGCGAACACGTTTGCCTCGATACGCAAACTGCGAACGCGGTCTCGTGGGTGTAACAACGGACAGACAGACAGACACACACACACCCCGACACACACACAGACACGGCCGTTACAGAAACTCTCCTGGACTACGTCACACGGAGAGGTAAAAAGGAAAGCAACGGACATGTATACTGCCGATAAGAATGGTAATTATGTTTCCTTACTTTTCTGAAAGAGTGGTGCGAAATACATCAACATGTAAGGTTTGTTTGACTTTTCAAAAGGTTTCGTTAACGCCGATAAAATGAAAATAGCTAGGAAAACTAATCCAATGTACTGGGAAAAAAACAAGTTAGAAAAACCAAAATATTACCTCTCCGAGTCAAGAGGTCTACTACTAGAAACTTATTTACCTAGATAGGGAATTTTTTATCTTTTTTTTTTTTTGAAGTAAAAATTTACGAATTATTAAAGCAGCATTCCAAGCATAGAGAATATATAGTAAAGCAGACGACGTTTTAGATCCAATAAGGATAAATCTTGAACACATGGAAATCGGTCAATGGGGAAAAGAACAGGAAATGAAGTGTATAAATTTTGGAGAGATATAACCTTTATGTGTTGGTAAAGGCCCAATTGTCTACGCTTCAGCTGTTTACCCTATATACTCATAGCTACATTCACCACTGGCTTGCAGTGTAAACACTATTGTCTCGTTTCACCTCAACGATATTCTTAGTTTGCCAACATGAGTGTTAACGTTAAATAACACCAAAGCTGATTTGTGGCTACTCTTTCACTGGCCTAATTGCCACCATAATCTTTTCTTCTTTTATAATATCTAAACCTGATTATTTAAACGTGTATTTAACTTTCGGCTCACTCTGAACCGTTAATGTCTCTTCAATACAGACACGAAAATCAAAACCCATAGTTTAATACACCTTGGGCCTCAATTATATACTCTTTTGTTCACTAGGCCTATTACGGTTAATACTTGATTTAACCGACAGAGTGTAAGCCTTAGCTTTCTTCTTGATATAACTAAAGCAAGGATTATTCTATATACAGATGTAGTATAGCTTAAGTAATATATAAAGAGCCATTTCAAATAAGAATATTAAAAAATGTCCTTGGAATATCAAAATGAAACAGAGCTTTCAAGCTACAAAACTACTAAAGGCATCGTAATTACGAAAAATACACATATTCACTCTATATTATGGAACCCTGAATCATGTGGCGTGTGCATCAGAACCTGGTTCAGTTGTAATCGGAACCATGTGTAGTTTGACTGAGAACCGTGTTGAGTTAAACTCTGAACCCCGCTTCGAACGGCTAAGAATTGTATTGCGTTAAACCCAGAACCCGGTTTAGTTCGAGCCAGAACCCTGTTTAGTTATAATCGGACCGCTGTGTAGTTCGACTCTGAACCCTGTTTAGTTATAATCAGAACGCTGTGTAGTTCGACTCTGAACCCTATCGAGTTTGCCTCTGAACCCTATCGAGTTTGCCTCTGAACCCTATCGAGTTTGCCACTGAACCCTGTCGAGTTTGTCTCTGAACCCTGTCGAGTTTGACTCTGAACCCTGTCGAGTTAGCCTAAGAACCGTGTTGCAGTCAACCCAGAACCCGTGTAGCTCGACTCTGACTCCGGTTTAGTTCAAATCTGAACCTGATTTATTTTGACGCAGAACCCTCATTAGTTTCAAATCCGTTGGAAATATATTATAGCATATGACCACCTCATAGAGGTTCTTATTTTAAGTGTTAGGTTGCAATCTTGACAATGATATTCAATTTTTTCTCTCTTGGTGACTCTTCAAAAACACTTCACCATGAAGTGTAAGTTTACACTATATATAAATGTAGTAAAGCTGAATTAAAGAGTAAACACCAAATTTGAAATATTAATATAAAATAATTTCTTGGAATATTGAAATGAAACAGAGCTTTATAACTACAAAACTACTAAAGGAATCGTAATGCCGAAACATATTTAACATTATAAAAAAACGTCTTGGTTTGGACCAAGGCCGAAAAAACAAACGATATGTGTGAGGTTTATCAATTGACTGAAGTTTCAGATATTGAAATTTTTTTCTAGTTATTTCTATCCACTCAATCCTTAATCAATATTTAATTCAATCAACTGATTTTACTGTTAATCGATCTAGTCCCTCTAAATTAATTGAAAAAATTACAAATCTACGCTTTTTCAAAAACAATTACATTTTCCGAAAACATTTTATCATGAAATTAATTATTTTGAAGGGAGTACGTGTTGAGATTTAGTATTGAATATTTGAAATGTTCTACTGGATGTCTAAAAAGAGCAAGCGAACTTTGGTATAACTCGAATGGAAAATGTAAATATTTAATAAACCAGGGTGTTGCGCGAATTTATACATTTAATTTCGTATATAGAAATTCTTCATTTCTATTGCCGCCTCTATGAAGGTAAAGTTGCACTGGAACTTCCATTTCCGTATACTTTAGAATTTCTTGGTCATAACTCAGTCTTCATTTGAAACGTCACCACCCCTTTCTACATTGTTGGCACCGGTTACGTATTACGCGTAATCATTTTAGCAAGCGCAAAGATCAGGGGCGAGGTGTATTCTCCCTCGCACCAAGGGTCATCGCCAGACGGTGCCAAAGTTCACTACGGGCAGGAGGCTAGTCAACTAGCACTGCCTATAGCGGTGTTTCTAAGCGAGCGAGAGAATGAGAGAAAACACCCCAATGGCGGGATCACACCTGTGTTTTAGTTTCTCTGTATGTAATTTCCAAAATGGTCTACTCACTTACAAATGTACACCGATTACACTGAGTGATCGGTCGTTCGGGCGCTAGCGAGTGTCAAGCCATAACCATAATCATTCATGTACACGAATGTTTTATAGTGTTGGGTTAATAAGGTTGGTGGGCAAGTCCGGAGTGTCATGTACCGTTTACTAATGTGAAAAGGTTTCGATCTATTGGCTGAGTGTGTTGCGACGGCTCAGATGACCCATACACTGGAACCACTGGTTATTATAAAACGCCATATGTTGGGAAAATAGAGGAAGGGAAGGGGTGTCGGAGTTAAATGTGACCTTCTTGGCATAACTAGTAATGAATGATGTGTTTAACCATATTATTTCCGCGGGAAATGAATATAACAAGTCATTAGTACTGAGAAGTATTTCTGTTTATGTGATCTTTACCCTTTACCACACAGGATAAACTTTGTTGCTTTGTCTTAAGTAGACGACATTCACTGTAAACGACAGTTATCAACAACTTAAAACAGATTTAAACTTCTTTTGGTGCAAACTTTAAAATTTGTCAAGCCAGCAACAATTAAATCTATGTCGGTCAAGGTGCTTACAAGTTAGTGAGCATCGACACGAAATCCCTTCAAAATAATTAATTTCATGTAAAAATGTTTTCGGAAAATGTAACTGTTTTTGAAAAAGCGTAGATATGTAATTTTTTCAATTAATTTAGAGGGACTAGATCGATTAACAGTAAAATCAGTTGATTGAATTAAATATTGATTAAGGATTGAGTGGATAGAAATAACTAGAAAAAAATTTCAATATCTGAAACTTCAGTCAATTGATAAACCTCACACATATCGTTTGTTTTTTCGGCCTTGGTCCAAACCAAGACGTTTTTTTATAATATCTGTCACTTCAGTCTTAATGTAATTAAATTTTGAATAATTATGTTTGCTTTACCGTCATACCATTGCACTCTAAAATATAACGGTGCATTCAAACACCATTTATGCTGTTTTTTCCGGTGCCAAAAAAGACATCATTTATGATCAATTGACGCCATTTTCTAATATTATTTGCAAGTATTAAGGAAATATTAGGCATTTATGCACCATTTACAGTGGTTTTTAACGTCTTTTTTAGGCAATCTGTTGGACTTCTAATATTACTTAGTTTAATGGTGTTAAAAGTAGGGAAAAAGTACGCTACCTATGTCACATTATTAAACCAAGTGAAGTGAAAAACTGTGAAATAGTTGTTAAATATTTATTTTTTCCATATTTAGCACCACGTTTATGGTGTAAAACAAACCCGTTATTACACCATTTCAAGTCCCTGTTTACCCATTTAAAGACCCTATTTCCCCCGTTTTAAGGCCCTATTGACCCATTTAGGTCTGATTAATTTATAAAGATTGAGTGGTTGTGTAAAATGAGCAAAAATCCCATCTATTTTGTAAAACATTAAGCAAAATTTATAGTTTAGAAGAATGAAATATTTTTAAGTCGCAGAAATGGACCGTTATAAAGCGATTCGCTTATTTTAATTTTTAAGTCAAATTACGTAACACTCGAGGGGCTACTCACTTCCCCAAAAAATGTACACCAGATTTCTTATTTCCAAATATTTCCGATTTATTTCTATTATTTTTGTATTTCTTTATTTCCCGATATTTCTCCTAAACTTTCCAATATTTTCACTATATTTCCCGATATTTCTCCTAAACTTTCCAATATTTTCACTATATTTCCCGATATTTCTCCTAAAATTTCCAATATTTTCACTATATTTCCCTTAAATTTCCAATATTTCGATTATTCCTTCGTATTTCTAATATTTCTCAGTATTTCTATTATTTTTGTATTGTTTTATTTCCCGATATTTCTCCTAAAATTTCCAATATTTTCACGATATTTCCCTTAAATTTCCAATATTTTCACTATATTTCCTTTAAATTTCCAATATTTCGATTATTCCTTCGTATTTCTAATATTTCTCAGTATTTCTATTATTTTTGTATTTCTTTATTTCCCGATATTTCTCCTAAAATTTCCAATATTTTCACGATATTTCCCTTAAATTTCCAATATTTTCACGATATTTCCCTTAAATTTCCAATATTTCCATTATTCCTTCGTATTTCCAATATTTCCGATATTTCTCATTATTTCTTAATATTTCCGATATTTCTCATTATTTCCTAATATTTCCGATATTTCTCATTATTTCCTAATATTTCCGATATTTCTCATTATTTCCCAATATTTCTCATTATTTCCCAATATTTCCGATATTTCTCATTATTTCAGATATTTCCCTATACTTCCGATATTTCTCAATATTACGATATTTCTCGAAATATTGAAATATATTTCTTAAGGCTTGTACACCATATTTCGTAAGTGGCTAGCCCCTCGGTAACACTGTAACGAACTTAAACGAAGTTTGAACATAGAATGAGTTCCCAAAAATAATTTTCTAACGTAATATAGTGCCTATATTATTACATATTATTAAAAGCAAATATTTTTTTTTAAACGCTGTCAACGATAAAACGTTTGTTATTATTGAACAATTTTTTTATTAAATTTATAGCATTTATAGGATAAATACTTCTACTATTAAGAGGCACAATGCTTGAAATTTGTGTCTCAACGAAACGTAACCTAACTAACATATGCCTTACCTAACCCGACCTATAAAACAAGCAATATTTTCAACGTTTTTAGTTGAAGGACCTTGAAAAATAAACGATTTTTTTTGGAAAAGGCCCGCGTTGTTTAGTAATGACCTAATATTAAATCTCGGTTTGTAAAATAAAAATAAAATTTTTATGCCATGAAATATTTTCCAATAAGCAATAATTGAAAGCATGTATTTTTAAAAAATTGTGCATACAAAACTCAGAAAGGTTTTTAAGTGATGTTTTAAAAAGTAAAACATGCTCATTATTAAAACCAATCTGACTCCATTAGTTGTTTCCCAAAAGAGTTCATTTGGATAATTTTAACGGCATTAACTTATAATCGTGTTCAATCAGGATTGATATAATAAGAAAGCCTTCAACGTGTACATACACAATAGGAAAGGTAGTGAAGTCCCACTGAACACGACTACAAATATTCGTGTAAATCAAGCATATGGACTTGAAATGGGGGTAAATATGGACTTGAAATGGGGGTAAATATGGACTTGAAATGGGGGTAAATATGGACTTGAAATGGGGGTAAATATGGACTTGAAATGGGGGTAAATATGGACTTGAAATGGGGGTAAATATGGACTTGAAATGGGGGTAAATATGGACTTGAAATGGGGGTAAATATGGACTTGAAATGGGGGTAAATATGGACTTGAAATGGGGGTAAATATGGACTTGAAATGGGGGTAAATATGGACTTGAAATGGGGGTAAATATGGACTTGAAATGGGGGTAAATATGGACTTGAAATGGGGGTAAATATGGACTTGAAATGGGGGTAAATATGGACTTGAAATGGGGGTAAATATGGACTTGAAATGGGGGTAAATATGGACTTGAAATGGGGGTAAATATGGACTTGAAATGGGGGTAAATATTTAAAGGTATATCTCGATTAAGTTCAATTTAAAGGTATATCTCGATTAAGTTCAATTTAAAGGTATATCTCGATTAAATTCAATTTAAAGGTATATCTCGATTAAATTCAATTTAAAGGTATATCTCGATTAAGTTCAATTTAAAGGTATATCTCGATTAAGTTCAATTTGAAGGTATATCTCGATTAAGTTTAATTTGAAGGTATATCTCGATTAAGTTTAATTTGAAGGTATATCTTGATTAAGTTTAATTTGAAGGTATAACTCGATTAAGTTTAATTTGAAGGTATATCTCGATTAAGTTTAATTTAAAGGTTTACCTTGATTAAGTTTAATTTAAAGGTTTACCTTGATTAAGTTTAATTTAAAGGTTTACCTTGATTAAGTTTAATTTAAAGGTTTTAGGCTTAATTGAGTTGAAATTAATGAAGGATTATGGTTTGGCAATATTGATTTAGCTTATAAATTCAGCTTGTTTAGATGAGTTTTTAATTAGTTCCAACACATAGCCCCGTGCTAAATTTGCGGTAACATGAAGATTAACAATAAAATATGTTGTAACGGGGAGCCCGTTACAAGGGATCACTACAAAGATTAAAATGTTAATGAATGATGTGATTCCATAGTTTCGCTTAAATACCAGTAATTAAATCAAATACCTAAACAATTCATAGCAATTCTGACAAATAAACAAATGGCAATGAGGACTGTGGAAATAGCGAACGTAACCCTCTGTTTCCCACATGGTTACGTTGAAAAAATCTCCACATGTAATTTATTTGACTAATTAAATTACGTAAAGACAATGTTCTCCTGGATTAACCAGCACCACTGTTAGTTATATTTCTGAATTAAACAATCCACTCTTGGTAACAAATAATTTATAAAACGAAATATCATATACGGAGTGTTGCAACAGGAAAAAATTGTTTTAACGAATGATGTCGTCCTCTACATTGGTTGAGTTTCAGGAATTATACCACATACCTTCACAATTAGTAGCATTTTAGTGAGATTAACAAATAATAAAACCCTGTATACCTCAAAGGAATGTTGAATTAACTGCTATAGAAACAGTTATTGTAACGGTTGCGGAGCTTCTGAAATTTTAATAATACTTCTAAAATAAAATAAAGATAAGTCCTTCAAGTAGCAGCTCTTTTTCTACGACATACTGTTACTATCCTAAAGAGTAAAGAGCAAGAAGCATCACTATTATTAAAATTATCCAAGTCTGTAAACCAAAAACGTTGCAACATAACCTTCAGCTTAAAAACACGAGAGCGTAAGCCAAACTAGACGACACTGGAGGCTCGGAAGCTGGCTAAGTGTAACGAGTGTAACTGGGTTCTCCCGACTCCCGAGTCCCAACTCCGAGAATCAAGAATATATACAAATACAGTACATAAGGAACCTAAGCCTTGGTCTTAAAGAACATCCAAAAACCAATATCTTATAATATAATCAAATCAATTACCTTTATTTTTATACCTGGATTGCTTTATTAAACAAAATTTCGACCTGATAGCAAAGTGTTTCTTAGCAAGAGTGTTACAGAAAATTTATAAAATGAAATAAATATTTTGAGCCGGTAAAATACTAAACAAGCGTCGACTGCTCAAAAACAAGTTCAACCATGGAGCCTGTATCTTTTTAAGATTAAGGCTCCATGGTTCAACTTCCACAGAATGAATCAAACTGAAAATGTCAACTTAACTTGTTATTAGGCACAAATCTAGGCCCTCCCTTGTTCTCAATATGCTTGAAAATTGAAGAAATGGGTATCAGCGCGCTAACAGGTTAACCTGACGTTTAACTCAAGAGTTGTACTTCCGTAATTAACTAAAATTAACATACTTAGACTTAATTGTTTCTGATTAGACTAGCCGATCGCACACCCTGAATACTTAATTGTTAAATTAAGAGTATTCCGAAAAGTAACTTCGCTCTAGTTTTTCGGTTAGAGGTGGCTAAATATCACGAAAAACCCCATGTTAATCTCCATAGGAAAATTGGCAAAAGCATGTGAATTTTGCTTTATCGTTACAAAAGAGTATCAAGTCATATCTACAAGGGCCTACCGGCCCTGTAGAATATTTTCATTTAATATTCAGCAATAGGAAAATGTTTTGATTTTGAAAGAGATCAATTCATCCTACTCGCTTTATATTAACCTTGTGTTTCTATTCATATGCAATTTTCATTACTCGTTCTATATAAACTTTCACTTGTGCCGTTCCAAAGAAAAGAAGATTATCTTAAATAATTAAAGGTATATTCCAGGGTAAAAAAAACTTTATTCTAATTTAAAGAGCGTTTTTTTAAATTAATTATGGCGAATACCTTAAACTTAAACACTTACATAATCTTTAGAAAATTAAATCTTGAAATGTAAATACTTAAATAATGTAAGGCACCATATGTCTTTTCTGACGTACCCGCACCGAATTGCTTTCATTGGCCCAAACTTTCGCAAAAGATTGTTGTCTCTGTAATAGTACAAACTAGAGTAGATGCAAAGGCTTCCGTACATTGTCAAGAGAAGTGAGACTTTTGTATAGGACCGCGATATGACGTTAAAGGAAATTTCGGATGCCCGCGCCGGCGCAAAGACGCGAACATGAAGCTTCCGGCCTTTGCCGAGAGTCCGACACCGACATTTTATATTGATGGCAAAGTTCCGGCCAGGTTACACGCGGTCATTTTGGAGAATTCATTCTGTTAGAATTGCAATTTGCGCCGACAATTTGGAAAATAGATCTCCTATACTACGTTTTATCGTTATTTGCGAGCGATACTCCACCCACACAGCAGTACGAAGAAGTAGAACTCTGAGAATAGCCAAGGCTTAGGTGAGTTTTTACTGGTTTTGTTATGCGAATGCGATAGTTATTGATGCATTAAATCATGTTTGACACTGTTAATAGACATAATGGCTGAAGCGAGAAGAGTAGAAGGGTATGCCTTTGAACCAGAATATACTGAGGCTGAAATTCTACAACGCAGGGCTGCTGCTGCCGAAAGGAATGCTGATGTAAATCAACCGAACATCGACATTAGACAGTTAACTGAAAACTGCTCCTGTGATGGAGGCTGTACAAATA
The DNA here is from genome assembly GCF_054372755.1 of Phalangium opilio. Classification (NCBI taxonomy): domain Eukaryota; kingdom Metazoa; phylum Arthropoda; class Arachnida; order Opiliones; family Phalangiidae; genus Phalangium; species Phalangium opilio. Next base: position 3,225,713 of record NW_028324148.1, on the reverse strand, counting down.
TTGCTTTAGAAACTGAAGATACTTTGGGAGAAGAAATACAAAAATATATATGTGCCGCTGATACTCGACAAGGTGTTATTTGTTGCAGACAAATACCCCGAGTTCAGCGATTTTTGAGGCAAAAGCCAGATATTTTGAATCCACAATGCATAACGGAACATAAGGGATTTAAGGATAAGTGCTTGAACCGCATAGTTCTTGAAACCAACCATAAACTATACCTAGTCCACAGAAGGCGAGCGCAGAATTTACCTGATGTGTTTAGTAATCAGTAAGTTACTATATAGTATCTCGTTTTAATTGAATTTAAAAAACGTTTAATATTATTTTAGGGAGTTGCGATACACTGCATATCGTAATTTTTCATCATTAATTTATAAAAAACTGGGGAAAAATAACCGTAGGTGTTTGCCAATTTGTGCTTTAATCAAAATAAGAAGTAATTATCCTGAAGATGATGAAAATAATTATGTTGGATATAAGACGTTTAATCCTCTGGAAGTTCAAGCTGCCTTAAATGCCTAAAATACTGGGCAAATTTAAACCGAGAAAAGTAAAATTTATAAAATGCATATCAATTAATTTTCAGTTAAGACAACTGTGATTTAAATAACCCATATAAAATTAATTTCATTTAAGGTATTAAAAGTTAAGAAAACTGTGATATAGATATAAAATTACTACCATTTTCATTGTAGATTTTTAAAGTTAAG